>NC_091153.1:55415175-55435175 GCF_040958095.1 Procambarus clarkii
AACCGAGATATAATTAAGTTTACCATAAACGTATATAGCAACATAAAGAACCACGGAGACGAGCAAAATAAAAACAAATAGAGAAAGGATAATAATAAAACAATATAGGAGACCTAATAAAGAATATATTACGAAAGAGAATATAGAAATGCTAATAAGACGACGGAAATCCCAATAAATTAAATGTAGCGAAGATGAATGATGGCGAATATGTGGCCTCCAGTATGTGGTGCTTGTATGTGTGGCCTCCAGTATGTGGTGTTTATGTGTGGCCTCCAGTATGTAGTGCTGGTGTGTGTGGCCTCCAGTATGTGGTGCTTGTGTGTGGCCTCCAGTATGTAGGGCTTGTGTGTGGCCTCCAGTATGTGGTGCTTGTGTGTGGCCTCCAGTATGTGGTGCTTGTGTGTGACCTCCAGTATGTGGTGCTTGTGTGTGACCTCCAGTATGTGGGTCCTGTGTGTGGCCTCCAGTATGTGGTGCTTGTGTGTGGCCTCCAGTATGTGGTGCTTGTGTGTGGCCTCCAGTATGTGGTGCTTCTGTGTGGCCTCCAGTATGTGGTGCTTGTTTGTGTGGCCTCCAGTATGTGGTGCTTGTTTGTGTGGCCTCCAGTATGTGGTGCTGGTGTGTGTGTTGCTTCCAGTATGTGGGGCTTGTGTGTGGCCTCCAGTATGTGGTGCTTGTGTGTGGTCTCCAGTATGTGGTGCTTGTGTGTGGCCTCCAGTATGTGGTGCTTGTGTGTGGCCTCCAGTATGTGGTGCTTGTGTGTGGCCTCCAGTATGTGGTGCTTGTGAGTGGCCTCCAGTATGTGGTGCTTGTGTGTGGCCTCCAGTATGTGGTGCATGTGTGTGGCCTCCAGTATGTGGTGCATGTATGTAGCCTCCAGTATGTGGTGTTTGTGTGTGGCCTCCATTATGTGGTGCTTGTGTGTGGCCTCCAGTATGTGGTGCTTGAGTGTGGCCTCTAGTATGTGGTGATTGTGTGTGGCCTCCAGTATGTGGTGCTTGTGTTGCCTCCAGTATGGGGTGCTTGTGTGTGGCCTCCAGTATATGGTGCTTGTGTGTGGCCTCCAGTATGTGGGGCCTGTGTGTGGCCTCCAGTATGTGGTGCTTGTGTGTGACATCCAGTATGTGGTGCTTGTGTGTGGCCTCCAGTATGTGCGGCCTGTGTGTGGCCTCCAGTATGTGGTGCTTGTGTGTGAGCTCCAGTATGTGGTGCTTGTGTGTGGCCTCCAGTATGTGCGGCCTGTGTGTGGTGTTCAGTATGTGGTGCTTGTGTGTGGCCTCCAGTGTGTGCGGCTTGTGTGTGGTGTTCAGTATGTGGTGCTTTTGTGTGGCCACCAGTATGTGGTGCTTGTGTGTGGCCTCCATTATGTGCGGCCTGTGTGTGGTGTTCAGTATGTGGTGCTTGTGTGTGAGCTCCAGTATGTGGTGCTTGTGTGTGGCCACCAGTATGTGGTGCTTGTGTGTGGCCTCCAGTATGTGGTGCAAGTTTGTGGCCTCCAGTATGTGGTGCTTGTGCGTGTGGCCTCCAGTATGTGGTGCTTGTGTGTGGCCTCCAGTATGTGGTGTTTGTGTGTGGCCTCCAGTAAGTGGTGCTTGTGAGTGTGGCCTCTAGTATGTGGTGATTGTGTGTGGCCTCCAGTATGTAGTGCTTTTGTTGCCTCCAGTATGTGGTGCTTGTGTGTGGCCTCCAGTATGTGGTGTTTGTGTGTGGCCTCCAGTAAGTGGTGCTTGTGAGTGTGGCCTCCAGTATGTTGGACCTGTGTGTGGCCTCCAGTATGTGGTGCTTGTGTGTGGCCTCCAGTATGTGGTGCCTGTGTGTGACCTCCAGTATGTGGTGCTTGTATGTGGCCTCCAGTATGTTGGACCTGTGTGTGGCCTCCAGTATGTGGTGCTTGTGTGTGGCCTCCAGTATGTGGTGCTTGTGTTTGGTCTCCAGTATGTGGTGCTTGTGTGTGACCTCCAGTATGTGGTGCTTGTGTGTGACCTCCAGTATGTGGTGCTTGTGTGTGGCCTCCAGTATGTTGGACCTGTGTGTGGCCTCCAGTATGTGGTGCTTGTGTGTGGCCTCCAGTATGTGATGGTTGTGTGTGGCCTCCAGTATGTTGGACCTGTGTGTGACCTCCAGTATGTGGTGCTTGTGTGTGACCTCCAGTATGTGGTGCTTGTGTGTGGCCTCCAGTATGTTGGACCTGTGTGTGACCTCCAGTATGTGGTGCTTGTGTGTGACTTCCAGTATGTTGGACCTGTGTGTGACCTGCAGTATGTGGTGCTTGTGTGTGACCTCCAGTATGTTGGACCTGTGTGTGGCCTCCAGTATGTGGTGCTTGTGTGTGGCCTCCAGTATGTGATGCTTGTGTGTGGCCTCCAGTATGTGGGGCTTGTGTGTGGCCTCCAGTATGTGATGCTTGTGTGTGGCCTTTAATATGTGGTGCTTGTGTTGCCTCCAGTATGTGGTGCTGGGGGGTGACCTCCAGTATGTGGTGCTTGTGTGTGACCTTCAGTATGTGGTGCTTGTGTGTGGCCTCCAGTATGGGGTGCTTGTATGTGGCCTCAAGTATGTGGGGACCTGTGTGTTGCCTCCAGTATGGGGTGCTTGTGTGTGGCCTCCAGTATGTGGGGCTTGTGTGTGACCTCCAGTATGTGGTGCTTGTGTGTGGCCTCTAGTATGTGGTGCTTGTGTGTGGCCTCCAGTATGTGGTGCTTGTGTGTGACCTCCAGTATGTGGGGCTTGTATGTGGCCTCCAGTATGTGGTGCTTGTGTGTGGCCTCCAGTATGTTGTGCTTGCGTGTGGCCTCCAGTATTTGGGGCTTGTTTGTGGCCCCCAGTATGTGGTGCCTGTGTGTGACCTCCAGTATGTGGAGAGGAAAGGGGCTAAGATAGACAGATAGACAGAGAGAGGAATATGGGAAACAGAGATAAAACTGGTAGGAGGATTGGAGAGAGAGAGAGCGAGAGAGAGAGAGAGAGAGAGAGAGAGAGAGAGAGAGAGAGAGAGAGAGAGAGAGAGAGAGAGAGAGAGAGAGAGAGAGAGAGAGAGAGAGAGAGAGAGAGAGAGAGAGAGAGAGAGAGAGAGAGAGAGAGAGAGAGAGAGAGAGAGAGAGAGAGAGAGAGAGAGAGAGAGAGAGAGAGAGAGAGAGAGAGAGAGAGAGAGAGAGAGAGAGAGAGAGAGAGAGAGAGAGAGAGAGAGAGAGAGAGAGAGAGAGAGAGAGAGAGAGAGAGAGAGAGAGAGAGAGAGAGAGAGAGAGAGAGAGAGAGAGAGAGAGAGAGAAAGAGAGAGAGAGATAAAACGAGTCAAAGAGACACAAACAGACTGACGGAATAAAAGAAAGAGCATTAAGAAAATTAAAACTAACAAGAAAGGAACCGAGATATAATTAAGTTTACCATAAACGTATATAGCAACATAAAGAACCACGGAGACGAGCAAAATAAAAACAAATAGAGAAAGGATAATAATAAAACAATATAGGAGACCTAATAAAGAATATATTACGAAAGAGAATATAGAAATGCTAATAAGACGACGGAAATCCCAATAAATTAAATGTAGCGAAGATGAATGATGGCGAATATGTGGCCTCCAGTATGTGGTGCTTGTATGTGTGGCCTCCAGTATGTGGTGTTTATGTGTGGCCTCCAGTATGTAGTGCTGGTGTGTGTGGCCTCCAGTATGTGGTGCTTGTGTGTGGCCTCCAGTATGTAGGCCTTGTGTGTGGCCTCCAGTATGTGGTGCTTGTGTGTGGCCTCCAGTATGTGGTGCTTGTGTGTGACCTCCAGTATGTGGTGCTTGTGTGTGACCTCCAGTATGTGGGGCTTGTGTGTGGCCTCCAGTATGTGGTGCTTGTGTGTGGTCTCCAGTATGTGGTGCTTATGTGTGGCCTCCAGTATGTGGTGCTTGTGTGTGGCCTCCAGTATGTGGTGCTTGTGTGTGGCCTCCAGTATGTGGTGCTTGTGAGTGGCCTCCAGTATGTGGTGCTTGTGTGTGGCCTCCAGTATGTGGTGCATGTGTGTGGCCTCCAGTATGTGGTGCATGTATGTAGCCTCCAGTATGTGGTGTTTGTGTGTGGCCTCCATTATGTGGTGCTTGTGTGTGGCCTCCAGTATGTGGTGCATGTGTGTGGCCTCCAGTATGTGGTGCATGTATGTAGCCTCCAGTATGTGGTGTTTGTGTGTGGCCTCCATTATGTGGTGCTTGTGTGTGGCCTCCAGTATGTGGTGATTGTGTGTGGCCTCCAGTATGTGGTGCTTGTGTTGCCTCCAGTATGGGGTGCTTGTGTGTGGCCTCCAGTATATGGTGCTTGTGTGTGGCCTCCAGTATGTGGGGCCTGTGTGTGGCCTCCAGTATGTGGTGCTTGTGTGTGACCTCCAGTATGTGGTGCTTGTGTGTGGCCTCCAGTATGGGCGGCCTGTGTGTGGCCTCCAGTATGTGGTGCTTGTGTGTGAGCTCCAGTATGTGGTGCTTGTGTGTGGCCTCCAGTATGTGCAGCCTGTGTGTGGTGTTCACTATGTGGTGCTTGTGTGTGGCCTCCAGTGTGTGCGGCTTGTGTGTGGTGTTCTGTATGTGGTGCTTGTGTGTGGCCACCAGTATGTGGTGCTTCTGTGTGGCCTCCAGTATGTGCGGCCTGTGTGTGGTGTTCAGTATGTTGTGCTTGTGTGTGAGCTCCAGTATGTGGTGCTTGTGTGTGGCCACCAGTATGTGGTGCTTGTGTGTGGCCTCCAGTATGTGGTGCAAGTTTGTGGCCTCCAGTATGTGGTGCTTGTGCGTGTGGCCTCCAGTATGTGGTGCTTGTGTGTGGCCTCCAGTATGTGGTGTTTGTGTGTGGCCTCCAGTAAGTGGTGCTTGTGAGTGTGGCCTCTAGTATGTGGTGATTGTGTGTGGCCTCCAGTATGTAGTGCTTTTGTTGCCTCCAGTATGTGGTGCTTGTGTGTGGCCTCCAGTATGTGGTGCCTGTGTGTGACCTCCAGTATGTGGTGCTTGTGTGTGGCCTCCAGTATGTGGTGCCTGTGTGTGACCTCCAGTATGTGGTGCTTGTATGTGGCCTCCAGTATGTTGGACCTGTGTGTGGCCTCCAGTATGTGGTGCTTGTGTGTGGCCTCCAGTATGTGGTGCTTGTGTTTGGTCTCCAGTATGTGGTGCTTGTGTGTGACCTCCAGTATGTGGTGCTTGTATGTGACGTCCAGTATGTGGTGCTTGTGTGTGGCCTCCCGTATGTTGGACCTGTGTGTGGCCTCCAGTGTGTGGTGCTTGTGTGTGGCCTCCAGTATGTGGTGGTTGTGTGTGGCCTCCAGTATGTTGGACCTATGTGTGACCTTCAGTATGTGGTGCTTGTGTGTGACCTCCAGTATGTGGTGCTTGTGTGTGGCCTCCAGTATGTTGGACCTGTGTGTGACCTCCAGTATGTGGTGCTTGTGTGTGACCTCCAGTATGTTGGACCTGTGTGTGACCTGCAGTATGTGGTGCTTGTGTGTGACCTCCAGTATGTTGGACCTGTGTGTGGCCTCCAGTATGTGGTGCTTGTGTGTGGCCTCCAGTATGTGGTGCTTGTGTGTGACCTCCATTATGTGGTGCTTGTGTGTGGCCTCCAGTATGTGGAGCTTGTGTGTGGCCTCCAGTATGTGCGGCCTGTGTGTGGCCTCCAGTATGCGGTGTTTGTGTGTGGCCTCCATTATGTGGTGTTTGTGTGTGGCCTCAAGTATGTGGGGCTTGTGTGTGGCCTCCAGTATGTGGTGCTTGTGTGTGGCCTCCAGTATGTGGTGCTTGTGTGTGGCCTCCAGTATGTGGTGCTTGTGTGTGTGGCCTCCTGTATATGGTGCTTGTGTGGTGCCTACAGTATGTGGTGTTTGTGTGTGGCCTCCAGTATGTGGTGTTTGTGTGTGGCCTCCAGTATGTGGTGCTTGTGTGTGGCCTCCAGTATGTGGTGCTTGTGTGTGGCCTCCAGTATGTGGTGCTTGTGTGTGGCCTCCAGTATGTGGGGCTTGTGTGTGGCCTCCAGTATGTGATGCTTGTGTGTGGCCTCCAGTATGTGGTGCTTGTGTTGCCTCCAGTATGTGGTGCTTGTGTGTGGCCTCCAGTATGTGGTGCTTGTGTGTGGCCTCCAGTATGTGGTGCTTGTGTGTGGCCTCCAGTGTGTGGTGCTTGTGTTGCCTCCAGTATGTGATGCTTGTGTGTGGCCTTTAATATGTGGTGCTTGTGTTGCCTCCAGTATGTGGTGCTGGGGGGTGACCTCCAGTATGTGGTGCTTGTGTGTGGCCTCCAGTATGTGGTGCTTGTGTGTGGCCTCCAGTATGTGGTGCTTGTGTGTGGCCTCCAGTATGTGGTGCTTGTGAGTGGCCTCCAGTATGTGATGCTTGTGTGTGGCCTCCAGTATGTGGGGCTTGTGTGTGGCCTCCAGTATGTGATGCTTGTGTGTGGCCTTTAATATGTGGTGCTTGTGTTGCCTCCAGTATGTGGTGCTGGGGGGTGACCTCCAGTATGTGGTGCTTGTGTGTGACCTTCAGTATGTGGTGCTTGTGTGTGGCCTCCAGTATGGGGTGCTTGTATGTGGCCTCAAGTATGTGGGGACCTGTGTGTTGCCTCCAGTATGGGGTGCTTGTGTGTGGCCTCCAGTATGTGGGGCTTGGGTGTGGCCTGCAGTATGTGGTGCTTGTGTGTGGACTCTAGTATGTGGTGCTTGTGTGTGGCCTCCAGTATGTGGTGCTTGTGTGTGACCTCCAGTATGTGGGGCTTGTATGTGGCCTCCAGTATGTGGTGCTTGTGTGTGGCCTCCAGTATGTTGTGCTTGCGTGTGGCCTCCAGTATGTGGGGCTTGTTTGTGGCCCCCAGTATGTGGTGCCTGTGTGTGACCTCCAGTATGTGGAGAGGAAAGGGGCTAAGATAGACAGATAGACAGAGAGAGGAATATGGGAAACAGAGATAAAACTGGTAGGAGGATTGGAGAGAGAGAGAGCGAGAGCGAGAGCGAGAGAGAGAGAGAGAGAGAGAGAGAGAGAGAGAGAGAGAGAGAGAGAGAGAGAGAGAGAGAGAGAGAGAGAGAGAGAGAGAGAGAGCGAGAGCGAGAGCGAGAGCGAGAGAGAGAGAGAGAGAGAGAGAGAGAGAGAGAGAGAGAGAGAGAGAGAGAGAGAGAGAGAGAGAGAGAGAGAGAGAGAGAGAGAGAGAGAGACAAAGAGAGAGAGAAAGAGAGAGAGAGAGAGAGAGAGAGAGAGAGAGAGAGAGAGAGAGAGAGAGAGAGAGAGAGAGAGAGAGAGAGAGAGAGAGAGAGAGAGAGAGAGAGAGAGAGAGAGAGAGAGAGAGGAGCGGGAAATTAGAAGAGAGGAGACCTGGTCGCAGCCGGGTACTTCTCCCCCCCCCCCTCCTCCGTCCCTACCTATCCTAATCCAGCAATAAACAAAAGATTAACAATGCAGTAAACACCAACGTCCAGGCGTATGTCAAGATGATACACAAAACTCTACGGTACTCAACCCAAGTGCTGTTGGAGCCAGACACATGGTCACTCACACATCTACCACAGAATATATATGATGACCTACACAGTTTGCCTCAAGAGCTAGCTGCTGTGATACTATAACACTCCCCATCTCAGGAAGGGTCGTCATGCAGAGCCATGTGATCAGTAGCCTAAATGGGTATAAACTCTGGATGAATTACGAGGATATCTTCGATAACTTCGCTTCACTCTCTCAGAAAAATCTCGAGAACGCATGCACGCAAGGACCCATGTCAGCCTCGTGTCAAAGAACTGGGCCCAGATTCACGAAGCGGTTACGCAAGTACTTACGAACGTGAACATCTTTTCTCAATCTTTGGCGGCTTTATTTACAATTATTAGACAGTTAATGAGCTCCGAAGCACCAGGAGGCTGTTTATAACAATACCAACAGTTGATTGGGAAGTTTTTATGCTTGTAAATAGTTTAATAATTGTAAACAAAGCCGCCAAAGACAGAGAAAAGATGTACACGTTCTTAAGTACTTGCGTAACAGCTTTCTGAATCTGGCCCCTGCTCATGATCGCGCTTCTTATCGACACACGTTATGCTTTACCTATTTAGCTACAGCTATGTGGGTCTTTAGAGGTTCTTGGCCTTCGTATTCTTGACCTTCTTGGTCCTCGTATCTCTTGAGCGACGCTCTTACGCCCATCAGGATATCAAGTCCAAGAACATTTGCAAGCTTTATTCTGCAAGTGACAAACGTGAAATCGATATCTGAGACTCAATTTCCTGCAACAGCAAACAGTGAAAAATGCATCAACTGCTTCCTTATGGCACACCTTTTTAATGACGTTGAAAGCAAGAGAAATGAAGCATTTCACACTGATAATCCCCGGGGTTTGTTGTGGTGATGGGCTCAAGGCCTATCAACTGCACTAGGGTTATTAAGACCTCCGCAATTGCTTACTGACCCATCCAGCAAGTATCATTAATTTCGACATTTATTATATACGTTAATCCTGCCCTTTGTCTTTATTTCTCCAGACTCTCATGTCCAGTCCCGGTCCTGGCCCAATGAGTTGGTGCTACACCAGGTGCTCAGTGTCCTCACAGCACAAGCCTCTCCGCTCGTTATTACCAGGAAAGTCGACGGAAAACCACACTCTTTAATCCTACTAGACACAGACAGCTTCAGTGTTGCTTGTGGCGTCGCTCACCACAGCTTCAGAGTCGCTTTTGGCGTCGCTAACCACAGCTTCAGAGTCGCTTGTGGCGTCGCTCATCACAGGTTCAGAGTCGCTTGTGGCGTCGCTCACCACAGCTTCAGATTCGCTTGTGGCGTCGCTCACCACAGCTTCACAGTTGCTTGTGGCGTCGCTCACCACAGCTTCAGAGTCGCTTGTGGCGTCGCTCACCACAGCTTCACAGTTGCTTGTGGCGTCGCTCACCACAGCTTCAGAGTCGCTTGTGGCGTGGCTCACCACAGCTTCAGGTTGTAGCGCGGGCGTCTGGCGAGTGAGAAAGACAACGCCTCCCGGGTCCTCTCTTCTGTGGCTCGAGGAGATGAACTTCTAATTATTCATTATAACTCTCCATTTGTAACAAATTTCATTTTAGGAGAGACCCCGAGTACAAAGAAAACGGGGGAGTGGAGAAGAAAATATCACTGTTGAATAATGGAGTATATATGTGCATTCATGCGCCATGTGCGTATTCATTCACATATTAAATGATCGAATAAAATAACTAAGTTTGTTTAGCAACCCCTACGTTGCTGCCCATCTGTGGACTATCACGAAAGCAGTTACGCAAGCACTTACGAACCTGTACATCTTTCCTCAATCTTTGGCGGCTTTGTTTACAATTATTAAACAGTTAATGAGCTCCGAAGCACCAGGAGGCTGTTTATAACAATAACAACAGTTGAATGGGAAGTTTTCATGCTTGTAAACTGTTTAATAATTGTAACCAAAGCCGTCAATGATTGAAGAAAGATGTACACGTTCGTAAGTACTTGCGTTAGTGCTTTTGTGAATCTGGCCCGAGGAGGATGAGTTCCAGCTCTTGGTCATCGCCTTGTGAATAATAGCGTCGCCTGTCAAATGACTCCAGACCCTAATAACCGTATATAGATCACCCCACACACCTACCCTCCCCCCCCCCACCCCCCACACACACGTGCCTGTGATGGTGTATGGGTGTGGACCTCCGTCAGGTGGGGGCAGCTGGCAACTGTGTGGGGGTCGGGAGGTGGTGGTGGTGGACCGTCCCGGCGCGGCTCAGTCACGCGGCCACCACGGTCCCGTCAACACCTCGCTAGGCGACGCTCGCCAACCGGTCCATTTGCGCTCCTTGTGTATACCGTCTTGGTGGTACACTCTTACAGTGCTTACAAGTAAATTCCCACTTTCTATTTCATTCGCTTGTTATTGCCGACGTGTTGTTTAACAGACTCTTCGCTCTCGTGTTACTGCTCGAGATATTACTCTTAAAATGTTATTAGTATTTTTTATAGTTTTTTTCTTTAGTTCTCCATTTGATCTCTGGTTAAAGTGAGGCGTTGGTCTTTTACAAACGAAAATTAAACATAAATAATGAACGCAACTGTGATTAAGAAACACATGCAAGCATAAACATCAACCAGTCCTCATGCAATGTGCAACATCTCTATTTCCACCCAAGGGGTTACTTGTGCACGAATCCTTATACAATGCACAAGTCAGCATTGGAAATTGTACGTATTTCTTGACAGAACACTTCCGCAGGAAATGGGACATCAATAGGTTCAGGGTTTGTTGACTCTTGTACCTATTTTATGGCTAACCTTTCATGCATGCCGATTTCTTATGTTTTTTCGTTGAGGAAGAAAATTAAACAAAAATTGCAATTCAGAGTACATTTAACATTCCTAATTGTCCTAACGCGTTTCGTTAAAGAACTCCTTAGCATCCTCGGAGGCGAAATCTATTACTCCTCCTTAAATGTGTAAAATTGACTTTAAAGCTAATTTGTCAACATTATTCTTAAGTAAGAATGAACATAAGAAATATATAATATTCGTGCAAGAATCCCTGTTGTGACCCTTGCAGTGATATATATATTGTATAGACCCAGCTTTATTAATAATTATTTTTTAATAACTATTATCGATAATGTTTGTTCATTGATGCATTGTGCAATGATAGATATACTTGATTCAAAGCTTATGATATATATTTTGTATTATGTTCAATGAAAAGTAACTCAGCAATATTCACCTAACCTGAGTCACCCGATTATTCATTCATACTGACTAATCGAAGTTATTATTTAATAGCAGTCGAAATTTTCTTAAATTTCAATTCAAGTATGGTAATAATATCGTACTGTATTTAAATATATTCTCACGAAGCTTTACCAACTAGGCCAGGAAGGGGGAGGAGAGAGAAAGAGAGAGTTAGAGAGAGAGAGAGAGAGAGAGAGAGAGAGAGAGAGAGAGTGAGAGAGAGAGAGAGAGAGAGAGAGAGAGAGAGAGAGAGAGAGAGAGAGAGAGAGTGAGAGAGAGAGAGAGAGAGAGAGAGAGTTAGAGAGAGAGAGAGAGAGAGAGAGAGAGAGAGAGAGAGAGAGAGTGAGAGAGAGAGAGAGAGAGAGAGAGAGAGAGAGAGAGAGAGAGAGAGAGAGAGAGTGAGAGAGAGACTGACAGAGAAACACACTCAAGAGGTCTAGTGTAGCTGGGTAAACCGGGTATACAACCTACTATAATATATATATATATATATATATATATATATATATATATATATATATATGTCGTACCTAGTAGCCAGAATGCACTTCTCGGCCTACTATGCAAGGCCCGATTTGCCTAATAAGCCAAGTTTTCCTAAAATAATATATTTTCTCAATTTTTTATCTTATGAAATGATAAAGCTACCCATTTCATTATGTATGAGGTCAATTTTTTTTATTGGAGTTACGACATATATATATATATATATATATATATATATATAAATATATATATATATATATATATATATATATATATATATATATATATATATATATATATATATATATATTTATTTATATATATATATATATATATATATATATATATATATATATATATATATATATATTTATATATATATATATATATATGTCGTACCTAGTAGCCAGAACGCACTTCTCGGCCTACTATACAAGGCCCGATTTGCCTAATAAGCCAAGTTTTCCTGAATTAACATATTTTCTCTAATTTTTTTCTTATGAAATGATAAAGCTACCCATTTCATTATGTATGAGGTCAATTTTTTTTATTGGAGTTAAAATTAACGTAGATATATGACCGAACCTAACCAACCCTACCTAACCTAACCTAACCTATCTTTATAGGTTAGGTTAGGTTAGGTAGCCTAAAAAGCTAGGTTAGGTTAGGTTAGGTAGGTTAGGTAGTCGAAAAACAATTAATTCATGAAAACTTGGCTTATTAGGCAAATCGGGCCTTGAATAGTAGGCTGAGAAGTGCGTTCTGGCTATTAGGTACGACATATATATATATATATATATATATATATATATATATATATATGTCGTACCTAGTAGCCAGAACGCACTTCTCAGCCTAGTATGCAAGGTCCGATTTGCCTAATAAGCCAAGTTTTCATGAATTAATTGTTTTTCGTCTACCTAACCTACCTAACCTAACCTAACCTAACTTTTTCGGCTACCTAACCTAACCTAACCTATAAAGATAGGTTAGGTTAGGTTAGGTAGGGTTGGTTAGGTTCGGTCATATATCTATGTTAATTTTAACTCCAATAAAAAAAAATTGACCTCATACATAATGAAATGGGTAGCTTTATCATTTCATAAGAAAAAAAATAGAGAAAATATATTAATTCAGGAAAACTTGGCTTATTAGGCAAATCTGGCCTTGCATAGTAGGCCAAAAAGTGCGTTCTGGCTACTAGGTACGACATATATATATATATATATATATATATATATATATATATATATATATATATATATATATATATATATATATAGGTTTGATCAAATTTCTATGTTAGTTTTAACTCTAATAAATGTCAAATTATATATAATGTAATGGAAAGCTTAATCACCCTGTACAAATTTTTGTAAATTTAATGTTTAAGAAAAATTCGGGTTGTTAGTCAACTTTACCTATTAGGTACAACATTATATATATGCATACACACATTTATCAATCTTCACTGATAAATATATACCTGATCTGTTCTAGATGAGGATTATTTTGTCATTAGAAATAAGTCAAGCGAGATTTTGATAAAAGGTGTGTTCCTGGTGCGGTGTGGGTGACGTGAGGGGAGGGGTGGGTGGTGTAAGCTGAGGGCATTAAGCAACGAGTCTAATGCCCTTGTTACAGTCCGGGTTCCTGCTTACACACAGCCCTACTGCTGCTTCTGGTGCTGCTTTAGTTGGCTCCTGTTTCTACTGGAGCTGGGTCCTGCTTCTGCATCAGTAGTTGCACTCTGCTGCTTGAGTGTGGTCTTGCTGTTGCACCAGTTGGTCTCATCTTTTGATTCTGCTTCAATTGAGACTCCCTGTTGCTGCTGCTTGCTGGTCTTCCTGCTGCACCTGCTTGAGCTGCTCTTGTTTATGTCTGATCGTGCTGTTATCAGTAGGGGCTTGCAGAATCAACCTCCAGTTACTGCCAGTAATGATCCAGGTTGTGCTGGAGTCCCATGTGTACTTCACAAGTCCTGTAATGAGTCTATTATATCACAGAATTGTTTACCGCTTCCTGAAAACTCCTATTACGTTTGTTGACCAGACCACACACTAATAAATGAAAGGACGACGACGTTTCACAATCGACTTGAGAATGGTCCAGGACGGACAGAAACGTCGTCGTCCCTTCACTTTCTAGTGTGTGGTCTGGTCAACATATTTCAGCCAGGTTACTGTGACTCGTCGCCTCTTATTACGTTTCTCTTCCTCAATTGGAATTACAGAAGAGCACAGACAGCAGACCTAATGTTCCGTAACCATCCTCTCTGCTTTATAGAGATTTTCTTTAATAAATGATTACGGTCTTTACTGTCTATTGACTGGAAGTGGGCTTCCTGTCTATTGACTAAAAGTGGGCTTCCTGTCTACTGACTGGAAGTGGGTTTCCTGTCTATTGACTGGAAGTGGGTTTCCTGCCTATTGACTGGAAGTGGGTTTTCTGTCTATTGACTGGAAGTGGGTTTCCTGTCTACTGACTGGAAGTGGGCTTCCTGTCTACTGACTGGAAGTGGGTTTCCTGTCTACTGACTGGAAGTGGGCTTCCTGTCTACTGACTGGAAGTGGGCTTCCTGTCTACTGACTGGAAGTGGGCTTCCTGTCTACTGACTGGAAGTGGACTTCCTGTCTACTGACTGGAAGTGGACTTCCTGTCTACTGACTGGAAGTGGACTTCCTGTCTACTGACTGGAAGTGAACTTCCTGTCTACTGATTGGAAGCGGGCTACCTGCTGATTGGAAATGGACTTCTTGGACACACACACACACACACACACACACACACACACACACACACACACACACACACGCACACACACACACACACACACACACACACACACACACACACACACACACACACACACACACACACACACCACCCGCATTCACCTTCCCTACTCATCACTTAACACAATCTCTCTAACACCAGGGCCATCAGAGCAGAACATTTATGAAAACACACTTGTCTGTGGAATCAAGAACAGTAACGTCGGCTGAGAAGTTATAAATCAACTCATAAACGCCGATTCGATTCCATCGTATTGCCTCAATAATTCCCCGAAGATAACTCACGTTCTTGTGGATATTACAGTGAATGAATAAAGTTTACATTAATCACTGCATTAAATAGTCCTCATATAGCCTCCACGTTAATGGGACTCAAAAATAAATGTCAAAATAATGTCATGAAGGTATAATTTACGGACCGCTTGCCCAGTCACTCGTAATATATATATTACATGATTAAATACCAGAACTGTACCACTGATGTAAGGAAATTATAAATGGTGAATATAATTCGCCACCACCAAAATAGTGAGAGTTACTCTTTATAAACTCCAGACGAAGTTTGAACAATAATGTGCTCTGAAGTGCTCACGTTGTTTCATATGGTTGATAAGCCAAACTCCAGATGGGAATATACTTCATTTTAACTACAAATAAGTGTTTAATAAATAATATTCAAATCATATTAAATATGAAATTTAGTAATAAAAGTAATAGGGAAAAAAAACAGTTGAAGCAGCAAGGGGGTTTTGAACCAGCGTCCTGGTGGTCGTTGGAACCTGTCCTCTTAAAAAGAACGTCGCTTTTGGCCGTTTGCCCGTATGGCCGAATTTGGACGTAATTTGAAAATAAAAAAAAATAAAAATGAATTTGGGATTTTATTTCAACAACAGTAAGTTAAGGGTCCTCTGATAGGTTAGGTGGGCAGGAAATTCTCATAAAGTTTCAAAACGTTATGAAAAACGTTAATTTAAAGTGTCCTCTCATAACCTCTGCGCGTACGCCGGGCGACTCAAATAGAAAACGGAACAGAACGTCCCTTTTGTGAGTCGATTTCATTTCAAATTACGTCCAAATTTAGCCATATCGCGCATACGAGCCAAAAGTGACGTTATTTTTAAGAGGACGGGTTGGGTCACCAGACACGTGGTAAAGGTGCGCGTCTGTTAGTTAGTTTGACTCTGGTTCGAATCCTTCACTACTCCAGCTGATTTTCTCAGTGATATTTTACGCCATTGTGACTTATTTGTGAAAGTAATAGTTAAAAACAAATATAAATATTGTCAAAATGTGTTAAGAACTTTCATCTATAACAGTGAACAATAACATGACACGCATGAAGCTATGAAAATGTTCACGAGAGTTCATCGACTATTATAAAGTTTTAATGTACTAGTGCAAAATGGACGATATCGCGAGACTTGTAAACATGACTCGTTCCTCAATCCCATTGTTGGAGGACATGAATATTGTTGTGTTTATTAAGCCCCCCGCCCCCCCCCCCCCCCCCCCCCCCGCCCGCCTAGGATAGCTCTCACCTACCCTAGGACACCTACTCACCTCCCCTAGGACACCTACTCACCTCCCCTAGGACACCTACTCGCCACCCCTAGGACACCTACTAACCTCCCCTAGATAGCAGCCTATAACAATTACCTATCTTCCTGGTACTTATTCGAGTGAATAGGCAAATCAGATTAAAGGAAATGGTGCTCAACCATCTCAGTCGCGGGAACCGAAGCCCCGGATATTATCGTTCAAAAATAATGCTGATCGCTTACTATATCAAAACCATAACAAATACCACAGTGAGGAATATATTTCACGTCGATAGACAGAAATTCTATCGTCTTAGCAAACGCTTTACGATTCATAGACCACTGAAATGTTACAGTTACCTAGGAAACAAAAGTTATTAAAAATTCCATTGCTTCTATTGTAGGACAAAAAATATAGAATATATAATGAATTTGTTTAAATTCATCCTATTTGCCATTCAAATCATAAATAACATGCCTTTACTAGCCAAGTTACTAGACAGTGAGTACAAATTTGCTTAAATTTGCTACAAATTACAAACAGGACGTGCGTTATGCAACCAAGACCAACATACCTGAAGCCTGGGACATAATATCTCAAAATATTACAACTAAAGTTAAACATTAAATACATAAATGTAAAATAAAGCTATATAACTATCGACCAATCACCTTCATTTTAGAAGTAAACAATTACCTATCACCTGGAAACAATTATTTGAGATCACAGAGTATAACACAGATTATCTATTAAGAGGAAAGCTTCCCATCCTCGTTACCAGAGAAACAGCTCGTCTTCAACGGATCAAGAGTATACAGCATAATACACAGTAATATAATACAATAATATACTCAATATATACATATATATATATATATATATATATATATATATATATATATATATATATATATATATATATATATATATATATATATATATATATAAATTTATATATATATATATATATATATATATATATATATATATATATATATATATATATATATATATATATATATATATATATATATGTCGTACCTAATAGCCAGAACGCACTTTTCAGCCTACTATTCAAGGCCCGATTTGCCTAATAAGCCAAGTTTTCATGAATTAATGTTTTTTCGTCTACCTAACCTACCTAACCTAACCTAACCTAGCTTTTTTTGGCTACCTAACCTAACCTTACCTATAAATATAGGTTAGGTTAGGTTAGGTAGGCATGGTTAGGTTCGGTCATATATCTACGTTAATTTTAACTCCAATAAAAAAAAATTGACCTCATACATAGAGAAAAGGGTTGCTTTATCATTTCATAAGAAAAAAATTATAGTAAATATATTAATTCAGGAAAACTTGGCTTATTAGGCAAATCGGGCCTTGAATAATAGGCTGAAAAGTGAGTTCTGGCTACTAGGTACGACATATATATATATATATATATATATATATATATATATATATATATATATGTCGTACCTAGTAGCCAGAACGCACTTCTCAGGCTACTATGCAAGGCCCGATTTGCCTAATAAGCCAAGTTTTCATGAATTAATGTTTTTTCGACTAAATAACCTACCTAACCTAACCTAACCTAACTTTTTCGGCTACCTAACCTAACCTAACCTATAAAGATAGGTTAGGTTAGGTTAGGTAGGGTTGGTTAGGTTCGGTCATATATCTACGTTAATTTTAACTGCAATAAAAAAAAATTGATCTCATACGTAATGAAATGGGTAGTTTTATAATTTCATAAGAAAAAAATTAGAGAAAATATATTATTTCAAGAAAACTTGGCTTATTTGGCAAATCGGGCCTTGCATAGTAGGCTGAGAAGTGCGTTCTGGCTACTAGGTACGACATATATATATATATATATATATATATATATATATATATATATATATATATATATATATATATATATATATATATATATATATATATATATATATATATATATATATATATATATACAATATACAGCACTTGGAGGATATGAGGACAGAGGGCTGGGATATGAGGATGGGGTGAAGAAACGGTGCCCAACTACTTTAGACCATTGGGGATTGAACTTGGGCCGCTCTACCGATTAGCTCAAGTGGAACAGTGATTATCAGAGAGCATTTCATCAATTTCCTCATAAATGCTCACATTACTCATATAGCTACATCTTTTACCCCTTGTAAATGTACTTACAATACCTATGTGCAGTTTAAGGGTTTAAGCCTGTTTTCCAGAGTAATGACATGATGTAATTTGTAGCGTAATAAGCGGGTTAGTAAATTGGTTTTGGGATACAAATAACGTAGTCTTAAATGGAAATCCTCGACGAAAGCCACAGAGTGCCACAGAGTGCCTCAGATTGCACAGAGTGCCTCAGAATGCCTCAGAGAGCATAGAGTGCCTCAGAATGCCACAGAGTGCCTCAGAGTGCCTCAGAGTGCCACAGAGTGCATCAGAGTGCCTCAGAGTTCCGCAGAGTGCCTCAGTGTGCCTCAGAGTGCCTCAGAGTTCAACAGAGTGCCTCAGAGTGCCATAGAGTACCTCAGAGTGCATCAGAGTGCCTCAGAGTGCCTCAGAGTTCTACAGAGTGCCACAGAGTGCCTCAGAGTGCCACAGAGTGCCTCAGAGTGGCTCAGAGTGCCATAGAAGGGTCCTCCCTCGGCACTGTGTTGTATTTGATTTACGTAAAGTAGCACACCGAGTGCCAGCCTACCCACCGTAGTCGATTGGGCTGATGATGGGCAGGAGAGCTTCAAAGCTACTAAATATTTAAAGCTATATATACAGGAAAAAAAACAAGAAATAAAAAGATATTGGAGGAAACTCACAGAGGAAATGAAAGATGAACGCATAGAGTCCTGTAAATGATACTGGCTAATGGACACATACCTGATCAACCAGGCTGTGATTCGTACTTCAGGCTGCGAGCAACCGCGTCCAACAGCCTGGTTCAGCAACCAGGAGGCAACCAATTCTTCAACAGGGCCGCGGGGACGCTAAGCCTCGGAAGCACCTCAAGGTATGGCAGAATGAGTACTGTATTGAGGCTATTCCAAACCCCAAGGGTTCCATTCAGAGCTCTTTCACGTTTCGATCAGATTATGTCATCTTCATTCATTGTTGTCATCTTCATTTATTAGTCCCTATATTGTGGAATATTCATTGCAGTTTCGGCGGTCTGTCTGCTACAGGAGATGGACATTATGTACATATGTGTGCCTACGTACATAGGGAAAGTCATTCTGTATGTGAGCCATAGCTGGTTACACCTTCCCTCATACAACTGAGCCCTCACACATGCAAAAAGAGTAGGGGACATGATAGCAAAATACAAGATACTTAACTCATTTAATAAGGTGGACAAGAAGCCTCGTCCAGGCAAGAGAACGTACAGGCCAGAGTGGACACAAGTGTAAACTGGAAACGCATTTGAGTCGTAAGGAAATACTCGTATCTTGTAAGGTGCTCAACAAGTGGATTACACTGAAGGAAGTACTTGTGGAAGCCAGACTACTACAAAGATCAGATTAGACAAAACAATTCGAACGTCAGAATTGTTAAATCATGTCGGGAAGAACAAGAATAATATAAAAAGGGGGAAAGCGCCAAGCCATTACGACTATATAAAACTGGGAAGGGGTCAGGATAAGGAACTGGGATGGGACGGGGGGAATGAATGGTGCCCAGTCACTTATGGACGGTCGGGGATTGAACGCCGACCTGCGTGAAGCGAGACCATCGCTCTGCCGTCCAGCTATTACAGAACAACAAGATTAGTAGGCGGGGCTATCTTCTGGAGAGAATTTGATTTCGGGGCTTAAAGTCCCCGCGGCCCGGTCCTCGACCAGGCTTCTTTTTTTGTTACACATCCCCAGGAAACAGCCAGTAGCAGCTGTCTAACTCTCAGGTACCTATTTACTGCTAGGTGAACAGGTGGATCACGGTGAAAGAAACTCTGCCAATTTGTTTCCGCCTCCGCCTGGGATCGAACCAGGAACCTTAGAACTACGCATCCCGAGCGCTGTCCACTCAGCCGTTAAGCCCCAGACAGGGGCACGGTCAGCAGGATCTCAGTTTCCCCCAAAGTCAATATAAGTAAGTACTAATAGGTTGTTATACCTTCACAACACACACACACACACACAAGCACAAGAACCTGGGAATGGACACAACCCCAAATCTGATGCCAGAATCCCACATTAGCAGACTAACAACAGCTGCATATAACATACTACCCAACATCCGGAGTATCTTTCCGACACTTGGACAAAGAGGCTTTCCGGGCCCTATATACAGCGAAAGTGACACCTTTTCTTGAACATGCATCCACAGCATGGAACCCTTACCTGACAAAGGACAAGGAAAACTAGAAAACCCCAAAAATTTTCAACGAGACTCAATGCTTATGCATCGGTAACGATGCATAAGCAACAGGGCTCCATTAAGGAACATATAATCTCTTCCCACAACCAA
>NC_091153.1:55440175-55444747 GCF_040958095.1 Procambarus clarkii
TGGAAGCGTGTTGAACAGTCTCGGGCCTCTGATGTTGATAGAGTTCTCTCTCAGAGTACCTGTTGCACCTTTTCAACGGGGGTATTCTGCGCATCCTGCAATACCTTCTGGTCTCATGTGATGCTACCTCTTTGTGCAGGTTTGGGACCAGCCTCTCTAACAGGAGGCCAGGACACACCTTTTAATTTAATTTCATATTGAAGCACCAACAGAGCACAGACAAGAAGTCAATTATAGATAAGTGAGATAGATATAGTAGCATGTTGCGACAGATGTCCGTGAACCATAAGTGTCACTGTAGGCAAATATTCATTTGTCCTTATCCTAAAACCTGATCAATACAAATATTACAGAAATAAGTCAAAATCAGATTTTCCATATTACGTCCATTTCTCATTGTATAATTGCAGGTTTAATTACATTTTTAGATTTCATTGGTACACCTAATAATTATTAATATATTACACCAGCCAAAATTATGTAAGTAGTTACATATAAACAATTCAATATATATATATATATATATATATATATATATATATATATATATATATATATACATATATATATATATATATATATATATATATATATATATATATGTATATAAAAATATATATATATATATATATTTATATTTATATATATATATATATATATATATATATATATATATATATATATATATATATATATATATATATATATATATATATATTGCATGTTAGAATCGTATACTAATTGTCTACCGAGCCTTCCGTAGCTAGACCAACCAAGCCTCAATGGCTACCGAACATCCGAGACTGGGCCTACAGTCTCTTCATAGCTAGGATTAACGAGTTATCATGCCCTCGAAGCTAGGCATACCGACCCCTACCTAGCTAGGCCTACAGAGTGTCCATATCTCCATGACAATATTTACTGATCATCTACGGCTACCACAACGGGTCGTGACGTCTCAAAACAGGTTCAATTACAGTCTACAGAACAGTAAATCTATCCCATTGACAATTCTAAAAACTAAAATAATTAAATACATTTATACATGTCATATATCTAACCCATCGAGAAGAATCGACTCTGTACAAGCATAAAGACACGCGCGAAAGTTGTATTATTATCCCCAATTTTCATGCATATTGTAAATATTTTTTTGCGCTCTGCGTCAGAGGACAACAAGAAATCATTTTGAGAAAGTAGACCGAGAACTTTGGAGTTGGATCGTGGGTCAGTAACTCTCTTAGCTACCTGCACATGAGGAAGATTCACATACTACACTCTTAAGATATCAAATACATCCTCCTGGATTCAAGCCTCACAATACGAGTTCTTTGATAAAAGCTGAGCAGCAACTAGTATTGTTATAGTGACAATGATAAGAATTCTAGTATCAATGAGTAATATAATATCAATTAACAGTATTCGTTTTAAAGCAACGTTATAAAGCTAGTGAACAATATCACAGAACCAATGTACAAAGTTCTAGATATTTTGAATAATATTATAGAGCCCCTGTACATAGGTATAGATATATTGAATATTATTATAGAACCAATGGAAAAGGTTATAGATATATAAAATAATATTATAGCAGCAATGGACAATATTATAGTAACAGTGAGCAATATTAAAGTGACCGTGAACAATACTAAGGTGAGAATAAACAATATTAGTGACGATAAACATCACAGTGAAAATGATAAATAGTATAGAGACAATGAGCAATATTATAGTAACAATGAATACTATTGGAGATAATAATTACATTAATGGCAATGAATAATATCATAATGACCATAAACAATACTACATTGACAGTGAATAATATTATAGTGACCATGAAGGATATCACAGTGATAGTGAATAATATCATAGAGACCATCAACAATAGTACAGTGACAAATGATAAATATTAGTGGGAATAATCAACATTATCGTGACAATGAATATCGTGACAATAAACAAGGAACACAAATGCGAATTTGTGTTCCTCACGTGTGCCCCAAAGAATGAGGTGATTTGATAAAATGCTGTGCCCAAGATTACCAACCGAGTGCCGGCGGGGGGGGGGGAGGAAGGGGGTTCAAATAGCTCAGGCTATCACCTCCTTTTGTCCGGTCGTGTTGGTCGAGTGGTTAAGGCATCGTGTACGCCAGCAGAGTGCTCCTGGCAGTATGGGTTCATGGGTTCGAGTCACTTCTGGGGTGTGAGTTTTCAGTTGCATATAGTCCTGGGGACCATTCAGGCTTGTTCACATATATATATATATATATATATATATATATATATATATATATATATATATATATATATATATATATATATATATATATATATATATATATATATATATATATATATATATTGCTCGCCTCACAGCAGTAGCAGCCTACATGCAGGGGATTTCCTGTTAGCAACCCCAAGGTTGGCAACTGGCACGCGTCTCACACCACACGCCCTCCGAATTGTTGTGGCCCTCCGCCTTGCTGCCCCAATCCACACCAGATATTGGTGTATTTGCAGCGAGGTGATGGCCGACAGGTACGGCTACCATAGCCTACTCTGCCAAAGCACAGGAGGATGGCACTCGAGGCACAGTGAAGTTAATGATATCATCAAGAGGAGTCTCACCACAGCTGGATGCCCAGCTGAAAGAGAGCCCCATTACCTAACGTCCCGTAACTCTGATGCTCTTATTGTTCGCCCGGATGGTATCACAGTGAACCGCTGGAAGAACGGCAAGCAGTTGGTATGGGACTACACGTGCGTATTAACCTTGGCTAACACCTACATTGACCTCAGTGTTGCACAACCAGGTGGCGCTGACACCCACAGGAAGCAGCCAAATCCCGTAAGTACAGAAAACTGGATCACCACTGCAATTTTGTCCCCATTACTTCTGAGACACTCGGCACCTGGGGTAAAAGTGCCAACAGTTTTTTTAAGGAACTAGGTTCTAAGCTCATTGAAACAACAAGGGACCCTAGAGCAGCCAGCTTTCTTTTCCAGTGCCTCAGCGTGGCGATACAGAGGGAAAATGCGCACTGCATTCAGGGTTCCTGCCCGTCATCTGAGGAGCTGGAGGAACTCGACAACTTATGATAATCATCTTTGCACCCTATATGTAACTTCTTTTTTGTAACAAAGTTCAAATAAAGTAAATATATATGTGTACATACAAAAGAATGGGGGTGGTAGGAGAAGATAATATTAGTGTTCAGTGAGAAACCTCAAGGTCTCCTCTGAATACTTCTATAATACATCTATATACGTATAATACGTATAATACATCTTCAGACTTCAGATATATATATATATATATATATATATATATATATATATATATATGTATATATATATATATATATATATATATATATATATATATATATATTATTAAATATGACCGAAAAAGTAAGATTAATAATTCTAACACGAATTTTCTCAATCTTTCGTACATTACGCTTCACTGTTGGAGGTAAATCAAAAATTAATTCTCCAAAATTCATTTTTATTTCTAGTCTGACGCGACTCGGGCGCGTTTCGTAAAACTTATTACATTTTCAAAGACTTTAGTTCACAAATACACAACTGAATACAACTTACGTATCTCCGATTTTATATCTACATTTGAGTGAGGTGGGAGGGGTGATGTGGCATTAACACAAGACAGAACAAGAGGGGATATTAATAGGGTATTAAAAGTATCAACACAAGACAGAACACAAACAATGGGTATTGAATAGAAGTGTTTGTAGAAAGCCTATTGGTCCATATTTCTTGATGCTTCTAGAGCGGAGTCTTGAGGTGGGTAGAATATAGTTGTGCAATAATTGGCTGTTGATTGCTGGTGTTGACTTCTTGATGTGTAGTGCCTCGCAAACGTCAAGCCGCCTGCTGTCGCTGTATCTAGCGATGATTTCTGTGTTGTTTACTAGGATTTCTCTGGCGATGGTTTGGTTGTGGGAAGAGATTATATGTTCCTTAATGGAGCCCTGTTGCTTATGCATCGTTAAACGCCTAGAAAGAGATGTTGTTGTCTTGCCTATATACTGGGTTTTTTGGAGCTTACAGTCCCCAAGTGGGCATTTGAAGGCATAAACGACGTTAGTCTCTTTTAAAGCGTTCTGTTTTGTGTCTGGAGAGTTTCTCATGAGTAGGCTGGCCGTTTTTCTGGTTTTATAGTAAATCGTCAGTTGTATCCTCTGATTTTTGTCTGTAGGGATAACGTTTCTATTAACAATATCTTTCAGGACCCTTTCCTCCGTTTTATGAGCTGTGGAAAAGAAGTTCCTGTAAAATAGTCTAATAGGGGGTATAGGTGTTGTGTTAGTTGTCTCTTCAGAGGTTGCATGGCTTTTCACTTTCCTTCTTATGATGTCTTCGACGAAACCATTGGAGAAGCCGTTATTGACTAGGACCTGCCTTACCCTACAGAGTTCTTCGTCGACTTGCTTCTATTCTGAGCTGTGGCTGAGAGCACGGTCGACATATGCGTTAACAACACTCCTCTTGTACCTGTCAGGGCAGTCGCTGTTGGCATTTAGGCACATTCCTATGTTTGTTTCCTTA
>NC_091153.1:55445247-55517747 GCF_040958095.1 Procambarus clarkii
GCCTACATCAGAACAGCGTTCAGGAACCTGTGTAAGGAATCATTAAGAATCTTGTACACCACATATGTAAGACCAATCTTGGAGTATGCGGACCCAGCATGGAGCCCGTACCTTGTCAAGCACAAGACGAAGCTGGAAAAAGTCCAAAGGTATGCCACTAGACTAGTCCCAGAACTAAGAGGCATGAGTTACGAGGAAAGTCCGCGGGAAATGCATCTTATGACACTGGAAGACAGAAGAGTAAGGGGAGACATGATCACAACCTACAAAATCCTCAGAGGAATCGACTGGGTAAACAAGGATAAACTATTCAACACTGGTGGGATGCGAACAAGGAGACACAGGTGGAAACTGAGTACCCACATGAGCCACAGAGACGTTAGAAGGAACTTTTTCAGTGTCAGAGTAGTTAACGGATGGAATGCGTTAGGCAGTGATGTGGTGGAGGCTGACTCCGTACACAGTTTTAAATGTAGATATGATAGAGCCCAGTAGGCTCAGGAATCTGTACACCAGTTGATTGACAGTTGAGAGGCGGGGCCAAAGAGTCAAAGCTGGTGTACAGATTCCTGAGCCTACTGGGCTCTATCATATCTACATTTGAAACAGTTCTTTTATGTCGTATCAGAGGTTAGGTCTGAGATGGTTGATTTGTGGTAATGTGAGGAAAATACCTATTAATAACATACTTCACATAATAATATATTAGCTAAATTAGCTGTAATCTAGGGTGGAATGGGAGTCGGGACTAGACATTATCAGCTCTTAACAGTCAATTCGTGCTCTGGATGTGATGTGCCTAGGAACATTTAGTAGAATTGGGGTTTTTTGGTTTGATACAATTACGAAAAATTTAGTGGAATTGATACTAATTGGAATAATTTGGATGAATTTATCTAATGCTGTGTTGGGATAGGTTAGGTTAGGTCTGGTTTGGTAGGTTTGTTGATTGTAAACTAATCTGGAAAATTGGAAATAGCTTGATGGACACAACACATGCTCTATGAAAATGGTCTTGGGAATGGGGGATGTTGTGCCAAGACTGGATGTTGGAGATAGGAAGTTTAGATGGAATAGATAAAAAGGGGGGTAAAAAAGGGCTTTGGCTGTGCTATGATACAAAACATTTTGGGTAAATTTGGTAGAAATTGTCTTAAATTAGGTTGAATTTAGGTTGGACAGCATAAATTTCACCAACATTTAATGAAGTCTGGCTTTGTATATGTTAGGATAGGTTAGGTAGGGTTGTGTAGGGTAAGTTGGAATAGGTGAAAAATCGGCTAAAATGGGCTTTGGCAGTGCTATGATACAAAACATTTGGGTATATTTGGTGGAAATTGCCTTAAATTAGGTGAGATGGCTTAAATTAAACCAAACCTTAATCAAATCTAGGTTTGGGTATGTTAGGTTAGGTTGTCTAGGGCAGGTTGGAATAGGTGAAAACTTGGCTAAAATGGGCTTTGCCTGCGCTATGTTACAAAACATTTTTGGGTATATTTGCGGAAATTGTCTTAAATTAGGTTACATTTAGATGGGATAGAACAAATTTCGCCAACTTTAATCAAATCTAGGCTTTGTGATATGCTAGGCCAGGTCAGGTGAGATTATGTAGGGTAGGATATATAATATCTTAGGGGTAATGATCTAACATATTCAAATTTTGTTGTAAATTTACCTATATTGGGGTTATAGCTATAGCTAACTCATGTACTGACAGAGGTGACATAGGCTTGTATGTGAGGATATGGGATGCTCATATTGAGTTAGTTTATCTTTTGCTAAGATGAATTTGGTTAAATTTCTATAGTATAAGTATAATTTTTTTTAGATTTAGATTTATTTAGGTTCTAGTTAGTTGCATTTTTGATAGGATAAAGTAAATTTGCTTAAAAATTTACTGACATCGCCTAACCTCGCCTGTCCCTAACATAACTAAGGCTAGAACCAATAAGTCTGTTTGAGGGTTTGTCAAAATAAATATGGCTGACATGATTGAAGAGGATGTAACAAGGCGGGTATTAATATGATATTAAAAACAATGGACATATGCTAGATGAACAGTTTGGCCCTAATAATGTTGAAACATTTATGGTAAATGTGTTTTTATATTGAGCTCATAGGATGTCAGACTTGTCAATCTTTCATGTGAAATTTTCACCTTTGGGGGGTTGGTTAAACTCGGCATATTATAAATGATGACCAAAACATACCTAGAAAAAATATAATGCAAATTGTGTATAGTTTTACCTAGTTGGTTGTGATTGTAACTGTGCAAATAGCACAATTATTATACTTGTGCAAGTTGTGTATTAATTGTGCAGATTCTGTTTTTGCATAAGTCGTATGATAATTGCAATTATGTATTAATTATATTCCTACAAATTGTGTATTGTTTGTGTAAATTGTGTATTAATTTTGAATGTTTTGTATGTGTATTTGTGGAATTGAGTAATGTGTTCATATACGGGTTAGTTGTGTATTGATTATATTTTGTGCAAGTTGTGTATTAATTGGGCATATGTAGCAATTGAATTTGTGTGAATTGTGCATTTGTGCTAGTTGCATATTTACATATTTGGGCTACTTATGTATTGTATGTATTTATGCTGGATATGTATTTTGATTTCTTTTATGCAAGTTGTGTAATAATGACAACTAACACCCACAGCACCACAACTAACACCCACAGCACCACAACTAACACCCACAGCATCACAACTAACACCCACAGCACCACAACTAACACCCACAGCACCACACCTAACACCCACAGCACCACAACTAACACCCACAGCACCACAACTAACACCCACAGCACCGCAACACCCACAGGACCACAACAAACACCCACAGCACCACAACTAACACCCACAGCACCACAACTAACACCCACAGCACCACAACTAACACCCACAGCACCACAACTAACACCCACAGCACCACAACTAACACCCACAACACCACAACTAACACCCACACCATCACAACTAACGCCCCACAGCACCACAACTATCACCCACAGCACCACAACTATCACCCACAGCATCACAACTAACACCCACAGCACCACAACTATCACCCACAACATCACAACTAACACCCACAGCACCACAACTAACACCCACAGCACCACAACTAACACCCACAGCACCACAACTAACACCCACAACACCACAACTAACACCCACAGCATCACAACTAACACCCACAGCACCACAACTAACGCCCACAGCACCACAACTAACACCCACAGCACCACAACTATCACCACAGCACCACAACTATCACCCACAGCACCACAACTAACACACACAGCACCAAAACTAACACCCACAGCATCACACCGATCACCCACAGCACCACAACTATCCTTCACTGCACCACAACTATCACCCACAGCACCACAACTATCACCCACAGCACCACAACTTTCACCCACAGCATCACAACTAACACCCACAGCACCACAACTATCACCCACAGCATCACAACTATCACCCACAGCACCACAACAATCACCCACTGCACCACAACTATCAACCACAGCACCACAACTATCACCCACAGCACCACAACTATCACCCACAGCATCACAACTAACACCCACAGCATCACAACTATCAACCACAGCACCACAACTATCACCCACTGCACCACAACTATCAACCACAACACCACAACTAACACCCACAGCCTCACAACTATCACCCACAGCACCACATCTATCACCCACAGCATCACAACTATCACCCACAGCACTACAACTAACACCCACAGCACCACAACTATCACCCACAGCCCCACAACTAACACCGACAGCACTACAACTAACACCCACAGCACCACAACTATCACCCACAGCATCACAACTATCACCCACAGCACCACAACACCACACCTATCACCCACTGCACCACAACTATCAACCACAGCACCAAAACTAACACCCACAGCCTCACAACTATCACCCACTGCACCACAACTATCAACCATAGCACTACAACTAACACCCACAGCACCACAACTATCAACCATAGCACTACAACTAACACTCACAGCACCACAACTATCACCCACAGCCCCACAACTAACACCGACAGCACTACAACTAACACCCACAGCACCACAACTATCACCCACAGCATCACAACTATCACCCACAGCCCCACAACTAACGCCCACAGCACCACAAATAACACCCACAGCATCACAACAATCACCCTCAGCACCACAACTATCACCCACAGCACCACAACTATCACCCACAGCACCACAACTAACACCCACAGCACCACAACTAACACCCACAGCATCACAACTATCACCCACAGCACCACAACTATCACCCACAGCACCACAACTAACACCCACAGCACCACAACTATCACCCACAGCACCACAACTATCACCCACAGCATCACAACTATCACCCACAGCACCACAACTATCTCGCACAGCACCACAACTATCACCCACAGCACAACAACTATCACCCACAGCACCATAAATAACACCCACAGCACCACAACTATCACCCACAGCACCACAACTATCACCCACAGCACCACAACTATCACCCACAGCACCACAACTAACACCCACAGCACCACAACTATCACCCACAGCACCACAACTATCACCCACAGCACCACAACTAACACCCACATCCTCACAACTAACACCCACAGCATCACAACTATCACCAATAGCACCACAACTATCACCCACAGCACCACAACTAACACCCACAGCACCACAACTATCACCCACAGCCAACTAACACCCACAGCACCACAACTATCACCCACACCACCATAAATAACACCCACAGCACCACAACTAACACCCACAGCACCACAACTATCACCCACAGCACCACAACTAACACCCACAGCACCACAACTAACACCCACAGCACCACAACTAACACCCACAGCACCACAACTATCACCCACACCACCATAAATAACACCCGCAGCACCACACCTAACACCCACAGCACCACAACTAACACCCACAGCACCACAACTATCACCCACAGCATCACAACTATCACCCACAGCGCCACAACTAACACCCACAGCACCACAACTAACACCCACAGCACCACAACTATCACCCACACCACCATAAATAACACCCACAGCACCACAACTAACACCCACAGCACCAAAACTAACACCCACAGCACCACAACTATCACCCACAGCATCACAACTATCACCCACAGCACCACAACTATCACCCACAGCACCACAACTAACACCCACATCCTCACAACTAACACCCACAGCATCACAACTATCACCAATAGCACCACAACTATCACCCACAGCACCACAACTAACACCCACAGCACCACAACTATCACCCACAGCACCACAACTATCACCCACAGCACCACCACTAACACCCACAGCACCACAACTATCACCGACAGCACCACAACTATCACCCACAGCACCACCACTAACACCCACAGCACCACAACTAACACCCACAGCACCACAACTAACACCCACAGCACTACAACTAACACCCACAGCACCACAACTAACACCCACAGCACTACAACTATCACCCACAGCACCACAACTAACACCCACAGCACCACAACTATCACCCACAGCACCACAACTATCACCCACAGCACCACAACTATTACCCACAGCACCACAACTATCACCCACAGCACCACAACTATCACCCACAGCACCACAACTATCACCCACAACCAACTAACACCCACAGCACCAGAACTAACACCCACAGCACCACAACTATCCTTCACTGCACCACAACTATCACCCACAGCACCACAACTATCACCCACAGCACCACAACTTTCACCCACAGCATCACAACTAACACCCACAGCACCACAACTATCACCCACAGCATCACAACTATCACCCACAGCACCACAACAATCACCCACTGCACCACAACTATCAACCACAGCACCACAACTATCACCCACTGCACCACAACTATCAACCACAGCACCACAACTAACACCCACAGCCTCACAACTATCACCCACAGCACCACATCTATCACCCACAGCATCACAACTATCACCCACAGCACTACAACTAACACCCACAGCACCACAACTATCACCCACAGCCCCACAACTAACACCGACAGCACTACAACTAACACCCACAGCACCACAACTATCACCCACAGCATCACAACTATCACCCACAGCACCACAACACCACACCTATCACCCACTGCACCACAACTATCAACCACAGCACCAAAACTAACACCCACAGCCTCACAACTATCACCCACTGCACCACAACTATCAACCATAGCACTACAACTAACACCCACAGCACCACAACTATCAACCATAGCACTACAACTAACACTCACAGCACCACAACTATCACCCACAGCCCCACAACTAACACCGACAGCACTACAACTAACACCCACAGCACCACAACTATCACCCACAGCATCACAACTATCACCCACAGCCCCACAACTAACGCCCACAGCACCACAAATAACACCCACAGCATCACAACAATCACCCTCAGCACCACAACTATCACCCACAGCACCACAACTATCACCCACAGCACCACAACTAACACCCACAGCACCACAACTAACACCCACAAAATCACAACTATCACCCACAGCACCACAACTATCACCCACAGCACCACAACTAACACCCACAGCACCACAACTATCACCCACAGCACCACAACTATCACCCACAGCATCACAACTATCACCCACAGCACCACAACTATCTCCCACAGCACCACAACTATCACCCACAGCACAACAACTATCACCCACAGCACCCTAAATAACACCCACAGCACCACAACTATCACCCACAGCACTACAACTATCACCCACAGCATCACAACTATCACCCACAGCACCACAACTAACACCCACAGCACCACAACTATCACCCACAGCACCACAACTATCACCCACAGCACCACAACTAACACCCACATCCTCACAACTAACACCCACAGCATCACAACTATCACCAATAGCACCACAACTATCACCCACAGCACCACAACTAACACCCACAGCACCACAACTATCACCCACAGCCAACTAACACCCACAGCACCACAACTATCACCCACACCACCATAAATAACACCCACAGCACCACAACTAACACCCACAGCACCACAACTATCACCCACAGCACCACAACTAACACCCACAGCACCACAACTAACACCCACAGCACCACAACTAACACCCACAGCACCACAACTATCACCCACACCACCATAAATAACACCCACAGCACCACACCTAACACCCACAGCACCACAACTAACACCCACAGCACCACAACTATCACCCACAGCATCACAACTATCACCCACAGCACCACAACTAACACCCACAGCACCACAACTAACACCCACAGCACCACAACTATCACCCACACCACCATAAATAACACCCACAGCACCACAACTAACACCCACAGCAGCAAAACTAACACCCACAGCACCACAACTATCACCCACAGCATCACAACTATCACCCACAGCACCACAACTATCACCCACAGCACCACAACTAACACCCACATCCTCACAACTAACACCCACAGCACCACCACTAACACCCACAGCACCACAACTATCACCCACACCACCATAAATAACACCCACAGCACCACAACTAACACCCACAGCAGCAAAACTAACACCCACAGCACCACAACTATCACCCACAGCATCACAACTATCACCAATAGCACCACAACTATCACCCACAGCACCACAACTAACACCCACAGCACCACAACTATCACCCACAGCACCACAACTATCACCCACAGCACCACCACTAACACCCACAGCACCACAACTATCACCCACAGCACCACAACTATCACCCACAGCACCACCACTAACACCCACAGCACCACAACTAACACCCACAGCACCACAACTAACACCCACAGCACTACAACTAACACCCACAGCACCACAACTAACACCCACAGCACTACAACTATCACCCACAGCACCACAACTAACACCCACAGCACCACAACTATCACCCACAGCACCACAACTATCACCCACAGCACCACAACTATTACCCACAGCACCACAACTATCACCCACAGCACCACAACTATCACCCACAGCACCACAACTAACACCCACAGCCTCAAAACTAACACCCACAGCACCACAACTATCACCCACAGCACCACAACTATCACCCACAACCAACTAACACCCACAGCACCAGAACTAACACCCACAGCACCACAACTATCACCCACCGCACCACAACTAACACCCACAGCACCACAACTATCACCCACAGCACCACAACTATCACCCACAGCACCACAACTATCACCCACAGCGCCACAACTATCACCCACAGCACCACAACTATCACCCACCGCACCACAACTAACACCCACAGCACCACAACTATCACCCACAGCACCACAACTATCACCCACCGCACCACAACTAACACCCACAGCACCACAACTATCACCCACAACACCACAACTATCACCCACAGCCAACTAACACCCACAGCACCACAACTAACACCCACAGCACCACAACTATCACCCACACCACCATAAATAACACCCACAGCACCACAACTAACACCCACAGCACCACAACTATCACCCACAGCACCACAACTAACACCCACAGCACCACAACTAACACCCACAGCACAACAACTAACACCCACAGCACCACAACTATCACCCACACCACCATAAATAACACCCACAGCACCACACCTAACACCCACAGCACCACAACTAACACCCACAGCACCACAACTAACACCCACAGCACCACAACTAACACCCACAGCACCACGACTATCACCCACAGCATCACAACTATCACCCACAGCACCACAACTAACACCCACAGCACCACAACTAACACCCACAGCACCACAACTATCACCCACACCACCATAAATAACACCCACAGTACCACAACTAACACCCACAGCACCACAACTAACACCCACAGCACCACAACTATCACCCACAGCATCACAACTATCACCCACAGCACCACAACTAACACCCACAGCACCACAACTAACACCCACAGCACCACAACTATCACCCACACCACCATAAATAACACCCACAGCACCACAACTAACACCCACAGCACCACAACTAACACCCACAGCACCACAACTATCACCCACAGCATCACAACTATCACCCACAGCACCACAACTATCACCCACAGCACCACAACTATCACCCACAGCACCACAACTAACACCCACATCCTCACAACTAACACCCACAGCATCACAACTATCACCAATAGCACCACAACTATCACCCACAGCACCACAACTAACACCCACAGCACCACAACTATCACCCACAGCACCACAACTATCACCCACAGCACCACCACTAACACCCACAGCACCACAACTATCACCCACAGCACCACAACTATCACCCACAGCACCACCACTAACACCCACAGCACCACAACTAACACCCACAGCACCACAACTAACACCCACAGCACTACAACTAACACCCACAGCACCACAACTAACACCCACAGCACTACAACTATCACCCACAGCACCACAATTAACACCCACAGCACCACAACTATCACCCACAGCACCACAACTATCACCCACAGCACCACAACTATTACCCACAGCACCACAACTATCACCCACAGCACCACAACTATCACCCACAGCACCACAACTAACACCCACAGCCTCAAAACTAACACCCACAGCACCACAACTATCACCCACAGCACCACAACTATCACCCACAGCCAACTAACACCCACAACACCAGAACTAACACCCACAGCACCACAACTATCACCCACCGCACCACAACTAACACCCACAGCACCACAATTATCACCCACAGCACCACAACTATCACCCACAGCACCACAACTATCACCCACAGCACCACAACTATCACCCACAGCACCACAACTATCACCCACCGCACCACAACTAACACCCACAGCACCACAACTATCACCCACAACACCACAACTATCACCCACAGCCAACTAACACCCACAGCACCACAACTAACACCCACAGCACCACAACTATCACCCACACCACCATAAATAACACCCACAGCACCACAACTAACACCCACAGCACCACAACTATCACCCACAGCACCACAACTAACACCCACAGCACCACAACTAACACCCACAGCACAACAACTAACACCCACAGCACCACAACTATCACCCACACCACCATAAATAACACCCACAGCACCACACCTAACACCCACAGCACCACAACTAACACCCACAGCACCACAACTAACACCCACAGCACCACAACTAACACCCACAGCACCACGACTATCACCCACAGCATCACAACTATCACCCACAGCACCACAACTAACACCCACAGCACCACAACTAACACCCACAGCACCACAACTATCACCCACACCACCATAAATAACACCCACAGTACCACAACTAACACCCACAGCACCACAACTAACACCCACAGCACCACAACTATCACCCACAGCATCACAACTATCACCCACAGCACCACAACTAACACCCACAGCACCACAACTATCACCCACACCACCATAAATAACACCCACAGCACCACAACTAACACCCACAGCACCACAACTAACACCCACAGCACCACAACTATCACCCACAGCATCACAACTATCACCCACAGCACCACAACTATCACCCACAGCACCACAACTATCACCCACAGCACCACAACTAACACCCACATCCTCACAACTAACACCCACAGCATCACAACTATCACCAATAGCACCACAACTATCACCCACAGCACCACAACTAACACCCACAGCACCACAACTATCACCCACAGCACCACAACTATCACCCACAGCACCACCACTAACACCCACAGCACCACAACTATCACCCACAGCACCACAACTATCACCCACAGCACCACCACTAACACCCACAGCACCACAACTAACACCCACAGCACCACAACTAACACCCACAGCACTACAACTAACACCCACAGCACCACAACTAACACCCACAGCACTACAACTATCACCCACAGCACCACAATTAACACCCACTGCACCACAACTATCACCCACAGCACCACAACTATCACCCACAGCACCACAACTATTACCCACAGCACCACAACTATCACCCACATCACCACAACTATCACCCACAGCACCACAACTAACACCCACAGCCTCAAAACTAACACCCACAGCACCACAACTATCACCCACAGCACCACAACTATCACCCACAGCACCACAACTATTACCCACAGCACCACAACTATCACCCACAGCACCACAACTATCACCCACAGCACCACAACTAACACCCACAGCCTCAAAACTAACACCCACAGCACCACAACTATCACCCACCGCACCACAACTAACACCCACAGCACCACAACTATCACCCACAGCACCACAACTATCACCCACAGCACCACAACTATCACCCACAGCACCACAACTATCACCCACAGCACCACATCTATCACCCACAGCACCACAACTATCACCCACAGCACCACAACTAACACCCACAGCACCACAACTATCACCCACAGCACCACAACTATCACCCACCGCACCACAACTAACACCCACAGCACCACAACTATCACCCACAGCACCACAACTATCACCCACAACACCACAACTATCACCCACAGCCAACTAACACCCACAGCACCACAACTAACACCCTCAGCACCACAACTATCACCCATAGCACCACAACTAACACCCACAGCACCACAACTAACACCCACAGCACCACAACTAACACCCACAGCACCACAACTATCACCCACACCACCATAAATAACACCCACAGCACCACAACTAAGAGTGCTGGCAAGACAGGAACCATGGGGGAGCAGGCTGACGAAGGGAACCACTTCTCAGTATTCTGGTTCAGCGGTTGTCACTCACAGTAAGGAACTTTTCCCGCTGGTACATGTGCTCGGAGCGGTGTCCCGAGTCTTTTTTCATTCCTCGAGTAAACTCCTGAAGTATGTGTCAGTTGCTATGTGTCGCGTCCAGGGTGGAGGAGGAGGGGGTGTTGGACGGGTTCTGGGCAGGTAGTTTGTGTGTGTGTAATTACCTAAGTGTTATTACCTAACTGTAGTTACAGGATTAGAGCTACGCTCGTGGTGGTCCCGTCTTCCCAACACTCTTTTTCATATAACACTTTGAAACTACTGACGGTCTTGGCCTCCACCACCTTCTCACCTAACTTGTTCTAACCGTCTACCACTCTGTTTGCGAAAGTGAATTTTCTTATATTTCTTCGGCATCTGTGTTTAGCTCGTTTAAATCTATGACCTCTTGTTCTTGAAGTTCCGGGTTTCAGGAAATCTTCCCTTTCGGTTTTATCAATTCCTGTTACTATTTTGTAAATAGTGATCATATCACATCTTTTTCTTCTGTCTTCTAGTTATGGCATATTTAATGCCTCTAACCTCTCCTCATAGCTCTTGCCCTTTAGTTCCGGGAGCCACTTAATAGCATGTCTTTGCACCTTTTCCAGTTTGTTGATGTGCTTCTTAAGATATTGGCACCACACAACCGCTGCATATTCTAGCTTTGGCTTAACAAAAGTCGTGAACAATTTCTTTAGTATATCGCCATCCATGTATTTAAAAGCAATTTTGAAGTTAGAAAACGTGGCATAGGCTCCTCGCACAACGTTCTTTATGTGGTCTTCAGGTGATAGTTTTCTATCTAGAACCACCCTTAGATCTCTTTCTTTATCAGAATTCCTTAAAGATTTCTCACATAATATATAGAATGCGTGGGGTCTATGTTTTCCTATTCCACATTCCATAACATGGAATTTATTAACATTAAATTCCATTTGCCAAGTGGTGCTCCATATACTTATTTAGTCCAGGTCATCTTGAAGGGCATGACAATCATCTAAGTTTCTTATCCTTCCTATTATCTTAGCAACATCAGCAAACATGTTCATATAATTCTGTATACCAACTGGTAGATCATTTATGTAGACAATAAACATCACTGGTGCAAGAACTGAACCCTGTGGTACCCCACTTGTGACATTTCTCCAGTCCGATACATTGCCTCTGATTACTGCCCTCATTTTTCCATCAGTCAGGAAATTTTTCATCCATGTTAGAATCTTACCTGTCACCCCTCCAATATTTTCCATTTTCCAGAACAACCTCTTATGTGGAACTCTGTCGAAAGCCTTTTTTTTAGGTCCAGATAGATGCAGTCAACCCAACCATCTCTTTCCTGTAAAATCTCTGTGGCTCGATCATAGAAACCGAGTAAATTCGATACACAGGATCTTCCAGATCGAAAACCATACTGTCTGTCTGATATTATATCATTTCTCTCCAGGTGTTCTACCCATTTAGTTTTAATTAGTTTTTCCAATACTTTCACTATTACATAAGTCAATGATACAGGTCTATAATTGAGGGGGTCTTCCCTGCTGCCACTTTTATAGATTCGAACTATGTTAGCCTGTATCCACACGCCTGCTACGACTCCTGTACACAGGGATGCCTGAAAGATCAGGTGAAGTGGAATGCTGAGCTCAAGTGCACATTCTCTCAGAACCCATGGTGAAACTCCATCTGAGCCAACTGCTTTATATTTACTTAGCTCCTTTAGCATATTTTCCACTTCATCTCTAGACACCTCTATACACTCTATGTTGTTCTGTGGAATTCTTATTGTGTCTGGTTCTCTGAAGATCTCATTTTGTACAAACACACTTTGGAACTTTTCGTTTAATGATTTACACATTTCCTTTTCATTTTCCGTGTATCTGTCCCCCATTTTTAACCTCTGAATATTACCCTTTACCTGCAGCTTACTTTTAATGAATTTATAGAAAAGGCCTGGATCTGATTTGCATTTGTCTGCTATACCGTTCTCAAATTTCCTTTCTGCCTCTCTCCTTACTGACGTGTAGTTGCATGCATCTTGCATCTTTGTATCGCTGGTATGTTTGGGGGTTTGGCCTCTTTCTATAATGATTCCATGCTTTGTCTTTTGATCTCTGGCCCTCTCGCAATTTCTGTTGAACCAATCCTGTTTCCCAGGTCTGCATGTCTGTTTTGGTATGAATGTTTGTGTGCCTTCATCATATATTGTGCAAAATTTTGCATGCATCTCATTTACTTCCTTGCCTAGCAACAAGGCTGTACAATTATACCCAAGAATTTTTTTTTAAGCTCCCTATAGCGTCCTCTCTTGAAATCAAGTTTAACAACTGTTTCACTGACCCCATCTCTACTAGATTATATCGCGTAGCATATTTAATGTCCAAGAGGACGTGATCACTCTTTCCCAAGGGAGGAAGGTTCTGGATGTCAAATACCACCTCTTCTCTCCTGGTGAATACTAGATCCAGTACTGACGGAACATCCCCTTCCCTCATTCTTGTGGCCTGCTTGACGTGTTGATACATGAATGTCTCCAAGATGAGGTTTACAAACCTGCCTGTCCAAATGTCCTCTGTTCTTGCCTCGTAGGCCTCACAGTCTATTGCCTTAAAGTTAAAGTCCCCCAGTACCAATAATCGGGATTTATCTTTGTCACCTCTTACCATAATCTCTCTCATGACCATTATGAGACCCTCTCGTTTGTCATACAGTTCTTCCTTTGTCCATGTGTTGCTTGCTGGTGGGCTGTAGGCATTTACAATTATCAGCTTATCATCTTGATTACAGAGCTGCAATGCCATTATGTCAATATCTGTGGGATATTTGGGCTTGATTCTGATTATTTAATTATTAATGTAGTAAATTAAATTACGAAGGACCACCCGCTTTTAAAGTAAAGAGGGAAACTGAGAATTTCTGATCATTAGATAATTTCTAGATGTAACCAGTGACTATGGATTAAACTGGAAAGCATGATCATAATAATAATTAATGGGCTGTATTATTAAATGAAAACAAACCTCAAACACCTACATTGGGGGGTTATTACTGGAGGTAAGTACGTCCAGGAATTAGTGTGGTTCGTTCACTAATTCAATTAATAATAATCTAATCCTATCAGATAATGTTGAAACTAATCTCATTAGCATAGAGAGGAATATAAAATATGAGCATAATAATGAATTACAGTAAATCACATATTAATCTCAAAACATTCTGCATAAATATATATTGCAACAGAATAATAAAAGGAAATAAATCTTAGCTTGAAGAAGACTCCTTTAGTAAGCCATAGAAGTCCTCTCATTCTCCAGACTCGGTACACTAACGAGTAGAACGGGCTAACATGGAGGGAGGCAGCATGAGGAATTCTTCTCTCGTGCTGCAAGATAAATAATTTCCAGTAGCAACTGATTTAACTACTCAATTTATATTCAAGAATATTAAGGTTTACAGGTGACAAAATTTAATCACCTGTTATTAGGTGTTATCGCGCTTCTTAACGAACAATCACCCTGCTATTGTCAATCTTATACCTGATGCATCAAATAAAAGAATACTTAGCTGTGGGCACTGTATAAGTATTAAGATTGCCGTATTTCGCATCCCAGGCTCCGGTGAACCTATCCTGGATAATGATGCGCTTCAGCCAGCTGATCACGTGTCGTCAGGAACCAAGTCAAAGGGCTCCTTATTTAACACCAGCACTAGTTGAAGATATTATCTGCAAGGTTATTCACGCCTCACAGTGGCGGCTTTCATCTGAGGAAGGATAACACCTGCTCTATTTGCGGGGCAATGGCGTCTTCTTATGAGTACGGTAAGCGCAGGTCTGCTTTCTTTCGGCTCTGCACGTGTCCGCGTACTGAGGAGGATGGCGTCCCTCCAACCCACGCCGAGTCGACGTTCATAAAACAAATTATTGTCTCGAACAATAATATTTCTCGCATTTGCGCTTGAAACGTTAAAGACTGGACGGGTTTATTATTTAGAGGAACAAAATATTATTATTTACCAATCTAAGAATAGTAAATATATAAGGGAGAGGAATTAATGTCTCCCCATGGCATTCATTGATGACGTTAACTCTATCGCGAGGTAGACGCTATGATTCTAACGCTCTATTCGGCTTTTAGTTAGAGGACAATTCGTCTGCAATCAGTTATCATACAGAATGCTTTAATTATGGAGAATCGTATTTAATTCTCACACAAATTGGATATAATGTGTTTACTGTAAGGAAATCTGACGCAATACTGACGTCAGGTGACGTGAGAATTCTAGCCTAATGCACAGATGAATTATTAGTACATGAGAATTCTACGAGTTGTTAATTTTACTTACTACAATATTTAGTATGGTTAGTAATAAGTAATAAGAATACAACAATGTTGTATTCGGTGTTGGAAATATCCAACATAACTCCGGGGGGAGGATCTTAGGGTCGCAGTGTACTGTGTTGTACTGACCTATCCCGAAGTGATATTAAGATTAATACATTAGTATGTTAATATGTTAGTATGTTAGTACACACATAACGAACGTCCCGGATTTATCAAGGGCTTACAAGAACTTGAGTCTTGCTATTTACATGTCAAATGAAACATGTTGTTTGTAGCCTACACAATATTTATAAAATTCAACTCTCCCAATTTAAACTAACAGAATCTACGGTGATGCGATATCCTGGGTCATAGTGACGTGTAATGTTTGGTTACGTGATATCACATCGTAGTTTTATCATAGTTATCTAAGTGAGATGTGAAGGAAATTACTCTTCTTCAGAGTTGTAATAGGCTTGCAGTTTCCCTTAGTGGAAACATGCATGAAATATTGAAACATTAAATGATTAAGTTATCGGTAATCAGGAACACTCTAAAGCTCACAATAAACTCAACAACTAGGGTCGCAGTGACATGTAATGGTGCATTACGTAGCTGCTGAATCGTAGGTAAACTCAGAATAAGTTCCTAAGAACTGATAACACTATTGTATGATTATACAGTAAAGTATTATTAGTCATTTAAGATCAAGGAGACTATGACACTACAGTAAGGCAACTGTCTAGGGTCGCTGTGACTTGTAACTATTGAGTTACTAGACAATAACATCACGCAGCATCATGATCACTCAAATTCAAATGAGGAAGTTGAATTTAATGTGCACTGCCGTGCAGTAGTCATTCTAACTGATGGTACAATTAATTTGCTAACTAGCTAAAATAATAGAAAAGTAGAGAACTGAAAAGTTTATTCATTAAAATCAAGGAAAATTCTGAGTCGACAGTGAGATTAGTAGCCTAGTCATTCTGACTTATAAGCTAATTAAATGGCAGCTCATAGGCTTGACACTGTAAACTGGTTAATACGAAATCACCTTTACATGAATTTGAGTTTATTAAATCAGTCTCTATAAGTATAGTCAACTGTAATTAATGGTGAGTACAGATTAGGCTAGTACTCAGTTGACACTACTAAAGTCCCTAAACCTATTAAATAAATGGTTTGAATTTCTAACCTACCTAAGTAAGGGACTAAGCTAATTGTGAGCAAAAATGTACTCGAATTAACATTGTGAGCAGTATTGAGCTCATTAACAGGTCGAGCTATATTGAACTCGTGAACATGGTGAGCTACAGTGAGCTCGTCAGCAGGGCTGACAGGGTGAGTTACAGTGAACTCGTCAACAGTGTTGACAGGGTGAGCTACATTGAGCTCGTTAGCAGTGCTAACAGGGTGAGTTGCAGTGAACTCGTCAACAGTGTTGACAGGGTGAGCTACATTGAGCTCGTTAGCAGTGCTAACAGGGTGAGTTGCAGTGAACTCGTCAACAGTGTTGACAGGGTGAGCTACATTGAGCTCGTTAGCAGTGCTAACAGGGTGAGTTGCAGTGAACTCGTCAACAGTGTTGACAGGGTGAGCTACATTGAGCTCGTCAGCAGTGCTGACAGGGTGAGTTGCAGTGAACTCGTCAACAGTGTTGACAGGGTGAGCTCGTTAGCAGTGCTAACAGGGTGAGTTGCAGTGAACTCATCAACAGTGTTGACAGAGTGAGCTACATTGAGCTCGTTAACAGTTAACAGGGTGAGTTCAGTGAACTCGTCAACAGTGTTGACAGGGTGAGCTACATTGAGCTCGTTAGCAGTGCTAACAGGGTGAGCTGCAGTGAGCTCGTTAACAGTTAACAGGGTGAGTTCAGTGAACTCGAACTAACGAGGTGGAGTTTTGTCATTCAATTGTCATGGCGAGCAATATTAAGCTCGTACGCATGGTGAACAAGCACTCATATTATTACGTTAATTCTAAGGTGAGCTATATTAAGCTCAGGAAGCATGTTAATTAACAATGCTAATGTTTAACGATAATGCATTAAACATATTAGTTCTCTGAAAATTCACTTACATATTAGTAAGTTTGCAAGTTTGTTCGTGCTGCGCTCCCACACTAAATAAGCAGAAACGAAAGAAAAAACAACTCAAACAATTAATGCAAGTATTTATCACTAACTCTTAGTGCAGAAAACATGGTATTAAGAAGGTTTTCTTGGCAAACCTTTAAGCGCAAGTATAGTGGACCAGTGGTCCTAGTGAATTTGTAATTAAATTCAGGAAATGCCAGTGGCATTAAGTGCTAGATTCTCTAGCCTAACATTATTAATTCCTAGGGAGTACTAGATTCTCTAGCCTAACATTACAATTTAACTAGGAAGACTGAGTGTGGTCAATTACTACTTGTCGAGAATAATTCTAGCTCTGCAGTGAATTCAATGGCTTGGTCGCTGTGACTTGTACTTGTTTGAGTACGGACCATTGGTTTTCACTGAGAGCTATGAAACATCTCGGCGAGTATCAATTGCACTACATTCAATCTGAGTTTATTACTCAGCTGTGTTTCTCCCTTTAGCTTGCTGCTGGAGAATTGATTTACTGCTGACTAATTTATTATTGTTGGCAGGCTTAGGCTTGTTCACATTCAGAACTTTACCAGTAAGTAAGTAGCCTCCTGCAGATTGGAGCATATTCATTCCCAATCGTTTAACATAACGTCCAGTTATGAACTGGTAATAGTAGTCGGCTCCTACTAGTACATCGACATTGTTAAGGCGGTCAGACGTTAATTTGTTGTCAGCCAAATTAATTTCACGTTCCTGCAGGAAGTGGGCTGTGTACCCCAGACCCTTAATGTTTAAGTCTAAACGTATTTGATCTACAACAATGGCTTGGACAGCCTTGGCATGACTACCTAGTCGTACAAGCGGTTGAACTACTGTGTATTCATGGGTTCCTCGATTTATCATGGACCCTGACAAGTTTAATTTTACCTGTCCTATTGGTTGTAAATTAAGTGCCTCTGCTGCCCTTTGAGTAATGAAAGTTCTCTGGGAACCTTGATCAAATAGTCCACGTATGGTGATCTTGGTTCCTCTGTTCTTCACTTGAAGTTGGGCAGTAGGCAAAGCAGCATCCACTTGAGATGCTTGTGAAGTTACGCTGTACACATCTCGCACCTTGCAGCACTGTACTGGTGTAGATTCTCTACGTCCTATTCTAGGGTTGACATAATTAGTTCTAACTAATTTGCACAGTGCAGCATGATGCTTGCCCCTTCTACACCTATTGCAGGTGTTCAGTGGGGTGTCACAGCTGTTAACATTATGTGGTTTGAGACACCTAGTACATTTGTGTAACTGTTTGAGTCATCTGACTCTTGTGTCTCTATTAGGATAATTAGTACATTTGTACAGAGAATGTTTTTGATTGCAAAACAAGCATATTCCCCATCCTACAGATCGTTTAGGTGTTACCGTTTTAGGTAAAACAGTATTTGCAGGTGGTGATGGTTTTGCTGCTTGCATTTGCTTGTTATTTATTCTCTTGTGAGTACTTGGTGTACTCTGGGGAACCATTAACAGGCTCTTGGGAGTGCTCTTTGGACTATTAGGTCTCTTAGGAGCACCGGTGGAATTATTAGCAGTGCTCTTTGGACTATTAGGTCTCTTAGGAGCACCTGTGGGACTCTTAGGCCTCACTGATGAATCAGTATTTGACTGATTGTTGTTACATGAATTATTAGCACCTTGGTTACCTAGTGACAGTGTCACTTTAGGAGTTTCAGGCAAGGAAACTGATGTAGGTACAGTTTTGGTGCATTCAGATTTAGCATTAATTGCTTGATCTGCTGTATGATTGCTCATATTACGCAAACCTGTAAATATATCCTGCATTGACAGGGTATTACAATTCTGGCATACATATAGTTTATTAAGTGTGTCACCAGACAATTTTCTTTGGATGATAATTTTAGTCATCCACTCAGTGGTTGGGTGATCCACCTCTTTACTGAAAGAATTTATCAGTGACTCAAGCTGGAAACTAAAGGTTTGTAAAGAGTCAACTGATTGCTCTGGTGAAGATAAATTTAATAATTGGTGCACAAGGTTTATAATAGTCTTCTCATTGTTAGCACTTACTTTAGAAGGCTGTTGTGAGCAATTGTGACCATTACTTGTGTTACTTAAGGCTTCTTGCTTAGCCTCAGCTTTGATTATAGCTTCGACTGCTGCTGCAGCATTAGCTTTATCATTTTCTGGTTCAGATTCACTGATTATTGCAGCTTCACTTGTTTCATCTGCAGCTTCACTTGTTTCTCTGGGTTCTTGTGACAAGCTAGTTAATTCAGTAGTTTTATGTATTGAACTTATAGAATCCAGGGAACATTGAGAAGAGTGGTCTGAAAATTGGTCAGACTCTGTAAACAAATCATCACACGAATCTGTATTAGATGAGAGGTTAGAAAATGAAGGTTGAACTTCAGTTGTGGATCCTGTGTAGTGATCAGTATTGATTAGAGGATTCTCCTCGTCTTGATTTAGCTCAAGTATTTCATCTGAGCTGAGGGTTAACTTGGATACAGGTCTATTAATGATCTGATCCACCCACTCGGGAATATCTTGTCTCGCAAGCACCTCCTTATATCGGTCTAACCTGGTTTGAACGGAATGTTCATAGTTATCGAGATCAGATTCTGTTAGACGTAAGTGGTCTGAGACAGTATGACCGACTTGGAGTAAATTCCTGTGGGACTCGATCACAGTCTTTACATGATCATATTTTTGGATGGCGATCCTTATGGAACTTGCTAGTCTGTAGACGTCACCTGGGTCAGTTTCTACACAGAGATGACATTTCATAAGTAGTTTTTCTAGGGGACGTTGAAGAGCTGTCAAGAATCTTGCATTCCTTTCTAAAGGATTCATTCTTGCGGTAAATTGAGCCTGATAGGGCTTATGTAGCTAGTGGTATAGCTATAGTCTGCTCCTTGATGCAGAGCAGGTATAATTATTGACAGCCTGATAGGGCTTATGTAGCTAGTGGTATAGCTATGGTGTCTGTTCCTTGATGTAGAGCAGGTATAAGTATTGACAACCTAATATTTCTTGAGGCTGGTTGTAATTTACCTCATTTAGAGGTTAGCTACCTACCTAATAATAAGCAACTAAGATTTGAGTGGTACCTTGGTCTCACTACAGGTGTTCCTCAGCTTAGCTCTTCTAAATCAGCCTCGGATGGGTAGTGGACTTACAGTAACACTCAAAGACATACATAGAAATATGCAATAAAATAATTACACAATAAATGATTAATCCCACCCTTGATAGGGTCAGCACAAAAGAATAATATATGTCACTAACTAGCTCAAGCCTAGTCGTGAGAATTTCTACTTGAGAAACTACAACTATATTTAGTCTGTGCTTGTGCCAAATTCAACACAATCACAGCCTAAATTGCTACCCAATGAAGGTTGGCAAAGATTATATTATGGTGCAGTAATGTGCAAATAATTGTGCTGTGTTTTGGGGGTTTTTGTATTTTATATAATATACACTTGTGTAATTATGTGTATAAGAAATTAAATGAACACAAAAGAATTAATTGTGTTTGGCAAGTATTCTACTGCCGTAAATATTATCTAACTCCTGAATGTACTCCTAATTGTGGAATAAAATATTATCAGGGTTAGTAATGATTAACTAGTATGAGATCAGTAATTTATATTAGTATACTGGTTCCCTAAATGTTAATGATCCACTGACTTGAGTGAATCAGTAATTATAACATGGATTCAGGCTATAATGGACAGTCTGCTGACAGCCATACATTGAAACATTGGTATAGCCTAAATGGTTAACACTTAATTGGTGTTAGTGATTAATATAAGGTTATGAGCTGTTGCTCTTGGTGACCTAAAGATTCTACTTCAGTATGAAGTGTAGGTCTAAATGTTTTGGGTAATTGGTTATGACCCACTAAAGCTATGTATAAGGTAGCTGTTAGTGTGATCTAGGCTAACTGGTGTGTTACACTGTTAGTTGACACAATTAATTAAATAGTTAGTCTAGCTTCTATCACACAAGGATTAGTTATTAATGGTTAATATTTTAATTATAAATTTAATGCCTATCCGGTTCGATAAGGACCATAATGTGGGATATTTGGGCTTGATTCTGATTATTTAATTATTAATGTAGTAAATTAAATTACGAAGGACAACCCGCTTTTAAAGTAAAGAGGGAAACTGAGAATTTCTGATCATTAGATAATTTCTAGATGTAACCAGTGACTATGGATTAAACTGGAAAGCATGATCATAATAATAATTAATGGGCTGTATTATTAAATGAAAACAAACCTCAAACACCTACATTGGGGGGTTATTACTGGAGGTAAGTACGTCCAGGAATTAGTGTGGTTCGTTCACTAATTCAATTAATAATAATCTAATCCTATCAGATAATGTTGAAACTAATCTCATTAGCATAGAGAGGAATATAAAATATGAGCATAATAATGAATTACAGTAAATCACATATTAATCTCAAAACATTCTGCATAAATATATATTGCAACAGAATAATAAAAGGAAATAAATCTTAGCTTGAAGAAGATTCCTTTAGTAAGCCATAGAAGTCCTCTCATTCTCCAGACTCGGTACACTAACGAGTAGAACGGGCTAACATGGAGGGAGGCAGCATGAGGAATTCTTCTCTCGTGCTGCAAGATAAATAATTTCCAGTAGCAACTGATTTAACTACTCAATTTATATTCAAGAATATTAAGGTTTACAGGTGACAAAATTTAATCACCTGTTATTAGGTGTTATCGCGCTTCTTAACGAACAATCACCCTGCTATTATCAATCTTATACCTGATGCATCAAATAAAAGAATACTTAGCTGTGGGCACTGTATAAGTATTAAGATTGCCGTATTTCGCATCCCAGGCTCCGGTGAACCTATCCTGGATAATGATGCGCTTCAGCCGGCTGATCACTTGTCGTCAGGAACCAAGTCAAAGGGCTCCTTATTTAACACCAGCACTAGTTGAAGATATTATCTGCAAGGTTATTCACGCCTCACAGTGGCGGCTTTCATCTGAGGAAGGATAACACCTGCCCTATTTGCGGGGCAATGGCGTCTTCTTATGAGTACGGTAAGTGCAGGTCTGCTTCCTTTCGGCTCTGCACGTGTCCGCGTACTGAGGAGGATGGCGTCCCTCCAACCCACGCCGAGTCGACGTTCATAAAACAAATTATTGTCTCGAACATTAATATTTCTCGCATTTGCGCTTGAAACGTTAAAGACTGGACGGGTTTATTATTTAGAGGAACAAAATATTATTATTTACCAATCTAAGAATAGTAAATATATAAGGGAGAGTAATTAATGTCTCCCCATGGCATTCATTGATGACGTTAACTCTATCGCGAGGTAGACGCTATGATTCTAACGCTCTATTCGGCTTTTAGTTAGAGGACAATTCGTCTGCAATCAGTTATCATACAGAATGCTTTAATTATGGAGAATCGTATTTAATTCTCACACAAATTGGATATAATGTGTTTACTGTAAGGAAATCTGACGCAATACTGACGTCAGGTGACGTGAGAATTCTAGCCTAATGCACAGATGAATTATTAGTACATGAGAATTCTACGAGTTGTTAATTTTACTTACAACAATATTTAGTATGGTTAGTAATAAGTAATAAGAATACAACAATGTTGTATTCGGTGTTGGAAATATCCAACAATATCTCTAGGGTTTTCAAACATTAATTCTCTTACCTCAGGTATTCTTTCACCAGCACAGCCACTCCCCCTCCCCCCCTCCTTCTTAGTTTTCCTGTCACGTCTCCAAACTGAGTAGCCCCGTGGGAACACGACCTCATTTAAAATATTTTCTTCAAGTTTAGTCTCTGTTAATGCGACAATATCTGGGACTTTGAGCTGAATTATATCCTTCAACTCCAATATTTTCGTTCTCACTCCATCTATATTGGTATATACTATTTTCAGGAATATGTTCCCCTACCCTTTGTTCTTTACACCCCCTTCCTTTAATGATTTTGTTGCTTTGTCTTTATGTACCATTTCACAAGCTTTCCAGTCCCTGACACTTTGTAGAAAAAAAATTCCTCTTTTCTTCATTTCTATCCCCATTTAGACGTTTCGCTTCAGTGAGGTTTATTTTCAGCTTTTCTCTGTCCTCTTTTGAGAGGTCTTGTCTTATTGACCAAAGTTTGCCATCCTCATCACATTGCAGTTTTCTGGTATTCCGAAGCACTTGTGTCATATATTTCACTCCATTAAACGTCACCCTTAAGGGGCAGTTCTTGTCTTTCTCATATTTTCCTATCCTCCTAAAATCACTGACATGCTCCTTTGAATTTATTCCTTCTCCTATTTCTACTATTTTTTCTATGATTTTCATTTCTTCTGCTGCTCTGTCCACCCTAGATGGAATTTCCTTCTCTACACATCCAAAAACTATTATGGACTTACTTCTATCTACAGTGTTTTGTACCAATTTACTGTTACCTGTTCTTTCCTAATTGCTTGCCTAAGTTCCACGTCTTGTTTGTCATTTCTGGTTTTGACTTCCAAACACACTTCCTTGATTGTCTTTTTCTCTTTTACAACTTGGGCATATGTCTCTTTTATTTCTTCTTTATACTTTTCTAGTTCTTTATTAACCTTCTCAATGTGAGTTGTAGGTGAAGCTTCCAGTTGGAGATCCTTGCCTAACTCTATGTTAGCCCTCAGGCTCCCTTAGAGTTGTTCACCATATGAGTCTATTTTCTTGTTTATTACTTCAAAGCCACCACACTTCACTTTCCACACCTCATTTTCTTTCACTAATTCTTTGATTTGCTCCTCCTGATTTGTTACCATGTCTCTTAATGCAGTAATAGTCGTGTGTGTATACTCACCTAGTTGTACTTACCTAGTTGTGCTTGCGGTGGTTGAGCTCTGGCTCTTTGGTACCGCCTCTCAACCATCAATCAATAGGTGTATAAATTCCTGAGCCTATTGGGCTCTATCATATCTACATTCGAAACTGTGTATGGAGTCAGCCTCCACCACATCACTTCCTAATGCATTCCATTTGTCAACCACTCTGACATTAAAAAAGTTCTTTCTATTATCGCTGTGGCTCATTTGGGCACTCAGTTTCCACCTGTGTCCGCTTGTGCGTGTGCCCCGTGTGTTAAATAGCCTGTCTTTATCAACCCTGTCGATTCCCTTGAGAATCTTGAATGTGGTGATCATGTCCCCCCTAACTCTTCTGTCTTCCAACGAAGTGAGGTTTAATTCCCGTAGTCTCTCCTCGTAGCTCATACCTCTCAGCTCGGGTACTAGTCTGGTGGCAAACCTTTGAACCTTTTCCAGTTTAGTCTTATGCTTGACTTGATATGGACTCCATGCTGGAGCCGCATACTCCAGGAATGGTCTGACATATGTGGTATATAATGTTCTGAAAGAATCCTTACACAAGTTTCTAAAGGCCGTTCTTATGTTAGCCAACCTGGCATATGATGCTGATGTTATCCTCTTGATATGAGCTTCAGGGGACAGGTCTGGCGGTGATATCAACCCCCAGGTCTTTCTCTCTCTCTGACTCTTGAAGTATTTCATCTCCCAAATGGTACCTTGTATCTGGTCTCCTGCTTCCTACCCCTATCTTCATTACATTACATTTGCTTGGGTTAAACTCTAACAGCCATTTGTTCGACCATTTCTGCAGCTTGTCCAGGTCTTCTTGAAGCCTCAAGCTGTCCTCCTCTGTCTTGATCCTTCTCATAATTTTGGCGTCGTCAGCAAACATTGAGAGGAATGAGTCTATACCCTCTGGGAGATCATTTACGTATATCAGAAACAGGATAGGTCCAAGTACAGAGCCCTGTAGGACTCCACTGGTGACTTCAGGCCATTCTGAGGTCTCACCCCTCACTGTAACTCTCTGCTTCCAATTGCTTAGGTACTCCCTTATCCACTGGAGCGCCCTACCAGTTACTCCTGCCTGTTTCTCCAGCTTATGCATCAACCTTTTATGGGGTACTGTGTCAAATGCTTTCCGACAGTCCAAAAAAATGCAGTCCGCCCATCCTTCTCTTTCTTGCTTAATCTTTGTCACCTGATCATAGAATCCTATCAAGCCTGTAAGGCAAGATTTACCCTCCCTGAACCCATGTTGATGTGTTGTCACGAAGTCTCTTCTCTCCAGATGTGTTACTAGGTTTTTTCTCACAATCTTCTCCATCACCTTGCATGGTATACAAGTTAAAGACGCTGGCCTGTAGTTCAGTGCCTCTTATCTGTAACCCTTTTTGTATATTGGTACTACATTAGCAGTCTTCCATATTTCTGGTAGGTCCTCCGTTTCCAGTGACCTACTATACACAATGGAGAGTGGTAAGCAAAGTGCTCCTGCACACTCTTTCAATACCCATGGCGAGATTCCATCCGGCCCAACAGCTTTTCTCACATCCAGCTCCAATAGTCACCTGGCTTGCTGCCACTTGTTCTAGTGCCGTGACATCTTCCTGTTCTATTGTAAAGACCTCCTGGAACCTTTTGTTGACTTCTTCACACACCTCTTTGTCATTCTCTGTGCACCTGTCCTCGCCCACCCTAAGTTTCATCACCTGTTCCTTCACTGTTGTCTTCCTCCTGATGTGACAGTGTAGTAGCTTTGATTCGGTCTTGGCTTTATTAGCTATATCATTTTCATACCTTTTCTCAGCTGCTCTTCTCACACTGACATACTCACCTGGTTCTCTGGTATCTCTCTCTACTTTCTGGTGTTCTGTTATTACGGAAGTTCCTCCATGCCCTTTTGTTCAGCTCCTTTGCTTTCATACATTCTCTATTAAACCACAGATTCTTCCTTTGCTTCTCTGTTTTTTCCTGTCGGGCTGGGACAAACCTGCTTACAGCCTCCTGACATTTTTGGGTGAATAGTCCATCATGTCTTGTACGGACTTGGTTCTGAGTTCTGTGTCCCAATGTATATCCCATAGGAATTTATTCATCTCCTCATAGTTTCTTTTTCGGTACGCCAGCCTTCTGGTTCCCAGTTCTTTTTTTGGGGGTGATAATTCCTAGCTGAACCAGGTACTCAAAGCTCAATACACTTTGATCACTCATTCCCAATGGGGCTTCCAACTTAACTTCCCTTATATCCGACTCATTTAGGGTAAATATCGGATCAAGCAAGGCTGATTCATCTCCTCCTCTCATTCTTGTCGGTCCCTTGACGTGTTGACTTAGAAAGTTTCTTGTTGCCACATCCAGCAGCTTAGCTCTCCATGTGTCTGGGCCGCCATGTGGGTCTCTGTTCCCCCAATCTATCTTCCCATGGTTGAAGTCTCCCATGATTAGAAGTCTGGATCCGTTCCTGCTAGCCACAGAAGCTGCTCTCTCTTTTATATTGATGGTGGCCAAGTTGTTTCTATCATATTCCTGTCTGGGTCTTCTGTCATTCGGTAGGGGGTTATATATGACTACTATTATAATTTTCTGTCCTCCAGTTGCTATGGTGCCTGATATGTAGTCACTGAAAACTTAACAGTTCTGAATTACCATCTCTTCGAAACTCCAACCTTCTCTTAGTAGCAAAGCTGCACCACCTCCTCCTCTCCCTTCTCTCTTTTTCCTCACTACATAGTAGCCCTGTGGAAACACTGCGTTTGTTATGATTTTAGTTAGCTTTGTTTCTGTGAGTGCTATTATGTCTGTTTTTTTTCTAGTGCCCGTTCTCCAAGTTAACTTGTTTTATTTGTAATCCCATCTATGTTAGTGTACATCGCCTTGAAGCTCACTTTCTTCTGTTCATTTTCATGTCCCTTTCTTGGCGAGCATTCTGCTGGTGTGGGAAGCTGTTCCGTGGGTGAGAGGATCTGTGAGGTGGTTTGCAGGGTCTCAGAGGATTTTGGGGTGTGGGGTGGGGGTTCAAGGGAAGGGGAGACAGGTAGGGTGTGGGTTAAGGAGATAGGGGGGACGTGGAGGATACTGGGTGAGGGGGGAGGGGAGATAGGGAGGGTATGGGATGAAGGGGGAGGGGGGACAGGGGATGAAGGTGGGAGGGGGGACATGATGGGAATGGGAATGGGGTGTCAGGGGTCAGAATGGGGTGGGGGGGGAGGGAGGGTTGGGTGGGGGCAGGTAGGGTGAGGGGAAGGGAGGGTTTCTATGCAGAGGGGGGTGGTGGTGTTGCCCTCCCCTCTGGTGTTGCTGGGATGCTGGTTTTGGGTTCCCCTCTTGTCTCTGGGACTGTTGTGTTGGGGGCTGTGATTTCCTGGTTTGCTCCTCTCTCCCTGCGCTTCCTCCTTGCCTCTGCTGCCCTGGCTCTCTCCTCCTTCGTCTTGTCACTCTGCAGGAATACTGTTTTGTATCCCTCCACATGCTGCAGACGAATCTTCCTTTCGAGAATATCCTCCTTCGTGGTTTCGTTTGTAAACACCACCTTTACAAGTCGGTTTCTGTCCTTGTTGTACCAGCCCAACCTCAAAACCTTCTCAATGTTATGTACAGCCCCTTTCATCTGTAACCCCTTCAGTAACCCATGTACTGCCTCTCTATCCTTGCTATTCCATTCTTGCCTGTTGGATCCTTCCTGTTCTTTGATGCCTACAACTACCACTAATCTTTTTCTTGCCAGCAGTTGAGTGGTGCACCTTGCTGCTTCCTGTGACGTAGCTGCTTGCATCGCTACCTCCCTCACTGTGTCCATTGCTTCTGAGCTCTTTTTCAGTCATTCCGCAAATGTTTCAGGTACAGAGGCGTTTCCTTCCACTGTAACATTCCCACTCTCCCTTTGGATGATAATCTGATGCTCGGTCTCTTTATTTTTCTCTGTGAGGGATTTAACCTCCTCCCTTGCTGATGCCAGCTCACTTTGCAGTGAGACTGTGTATGGCTCACTTAGTATGGAACATGGAAGTACACATGCGCGGGCGCGTGTGTACTTCCGTAAATGACCGTGCTAGGCCTAGCTCTAAATTTCACTCAACAATCTTAAATTAACCAAAAAAAACTGATACTATCGCTATCTGTTTAGATACTATTGACTTATCTGCGCCTCAAGTTCCTTGTATGTCCTCTAGTCGAAAAGCCGTTTACGGAACCGTCCCTGTAGCTTATCAGTGTCGTCTTGCAACCTCTTACACTCCTTCTGTATTAAAAACATTTACACCATTGATATCAGTGCAACATATACATCATTTACGTCCTTGTCATGTACTAGAAAAAGTACAGTAACTAGTACTGGCCCATAAGGCAATTCAGGTGTGACCTCTCCATTTTGACATTTTCCCTCACTGTAACACACTGTTTCCTGTCAGAGAGATATTCTCTTGTGTGTGTATCTGCGGCACATATGAGCCTTAAAGATGCTATGGACTCCTGCCTTCAGTCGACTAGAGTGATTACACCCTATTGTGGGAACCGACCTGTGAGATTTATATTTATTTAATTTATATGAATTTATATTTACGTTAATTTATATACTTCGATAGCAATTTGTATAATGATAAGTGGACTGTATTTCTGCAATAATCTCAATCTCACAAATCGATCCTCTACACATTAGGGGGGGTTTATTTTAAATTAATTTATATACATGCAGCCAATCAAACTACAGTATTAGACTACATACATTGAAGAGGTTCCTTATCTTATAACACAGCAGGTTAGTCCACCAGGTATAACTAGGGTGTAGACACCACATTTTCCCTCTTTGAGGTAGCTTCCATCACCCTGGTAACTGATGCACAAAGCCTTGCTTCCACGTCTTGACCTGTCAAAAGGGCGCTAGCTGTAAAGCCAGAATCCTATATATGACAGGTATATCAGAGAAACACTATACATGGAACAATGAAGACCTGGCTTAATTACCTTTAGTTTGAGGCTACCACGTGCTCTAACCGGACCACCCTATATAATGACATTAATGGCCATAAATGAAAGATACATGGGTTTCAGAAGAACACTTAACTTGATTTGTTGACAGCGTGTTGATAATGGTACACCTTTGGTTTCCATAACACTTCGTCCAAGTAAAATTAACAGGAGCCGTATTTGCTCTTGTGAGCCTCTGGTCTAGTATCAACAATGGCTGCCCCTCCTCCCTCACTGATGCCTGGCCTACATTGTCCAGATGTCAAAAAGTGATAGAAGGGTCACATTTACTCTACTTTAATATTGATAATTAAGTTAATTTATATGAGATGTTTTATGATGGTAAAGTCCAAAGACTAATGTATTTAAGAATAATTCCCACCATAATAGGTGGAGAATATAATAGTATGTGATGATATCCCGTTTTCTTTAGACGGTAATTCCACTACAAGTTATGTTTTCTATGGGTTAACTTGTTTATACAACACAGCTATTATCTGTCTGTATGGTATATTAAATGGTGTCGGATTTTCCGACATAATTCCCCAGGGGCTGCTCACGGGTCGAAGTCCTATTTAGAACAGACAAACACCGATACTCCTCCTTCGAATTATTAGATTAATATGATGTTATTAGTTAGTAATCACACATTTGTGCGTCTGTTCGTACAGGACGGATGTCCCGTACTAGAGTTACAGGGGTTAGAAGTCTAATGCGATTTCATTTCCCTGTCAACTCTTGAAAGGCTAATATTCAAGCCAAATTACATATTATTTAGCCCAGAAGACTGAATGTGATCAAGTACTACAGTCAAGTATGATTCAGGGAATGCAGTGAGATCAGTGACATTAGATATAACTTGAAGTTTGTTCAGGTAACTGGTCACTGATATAGAAACACTGAGGCCCATGGAATACATCTTGATTAAATAATAAATGTATCAAATCAGTCATCAGATTTATTGGGGTTTAATTTAGTTAATTGATTCAGAAGATTGAATAGCTCATCATTAAAGTAAAGTATGGTTCTGAGACTGCAGTGGGATCAGTGACATTGGTCGCAGTGACTTGTAGCTGTTTAGGCTACTGTTCACTGATTTGCCACTGAGGCCTCATGAACTCATCTTCAGCTTTAAATGATGATACTAACATCAACCTCTGTTGGTATAGTCAGCTGTAATCTCCTTAGTATAATGCTACTGGAGAAATATAATCAGCTGACAAATTTAGATTTCTATTAGTATTGTTTATCTGCAGGCATAGGTCTCCTCAGGCTTGATACTGGGCCTGAGAGTAATTTACCTCCTGCAGAGTTTAACATGGTTATACCCTGATATTTAGTAGGGCTACCGACGAATCGATGACAATAGTCTGTCCCTACAAGGAGACCGAAGTCGGTGAGGTGATCAGACTTAATATTATCTGCCAATTTTATTCCTCTATTTCTCAGGAATTTGGCTGTTGCTCTCAGACCTTGAACTTGTAGGTCTACTGGTATTTTGTCCACCACAATGGCTTGTACACGACAGACGTACCTGCCTAAATGTACTGATGGTTGTACCACCTGGTAGACTTGAGGTCCTGCATCTGTTACAAACCCTGAGATATTGAATGACATCTGGGCTACAGGCCTTAATTGTAATTCATCTGCCAACTTTTTAGTGATATATGTTCTTTGGGATCCTTGGTCAAACAACCCACGGGTATGGACCTTGGCCCTCTTATTCTGGATGGTAATTTGGGCAGTAGGCAAAGTCGTATTACCTTTAGACTTTGCCGATTGGACACTCTTTGTTGGTTGCACCTTGCAATACTGTACTGAGGTGGGAATGCTATCTTCCACCTTGGGGTTTGGAGATGTTGTTTTGGTGTCTCTGCACAATGCTGCATGGTGCTGACCTTTGTTACACCTATTACAGGTGTGTAATTGGGTATCACAGTCGTTGATGTTATGTTTCCTGAGGCATCTCGTGCAATGTTGCAAATCTTTGAGTCGCTCAACACGGGCGTCACTATCAGGAAAATTAGAGCAGTGGTACATTGAATGTTTCTCATTGCAGAACAAACATGTTCCATAGCTTCCAGTACCCTTTGGTCACGTTCTTGGGTGACACAGTAACTATAGGCTTGGAGGGTCCCACTGCATATACGCCCACACTGCTACTGTTCCACTTTGGTGTTGAATTATAGTGTCTAGATTGATTTGGAGTACCTTTGGTACTCTGTGGTTTACTATTATTGGTTTCTGAGGGTTTACTTGGTGGTTTTAATTTGTCATGTGTTCGTAATTGATGAACTACTGACTTTAAACCTTCAGATATTTCATTCATGGATAAGATACTTTTATTGTAATGAGCACTCATTTGTCTCAATATGTCCATAGGTATTTTCTCCTGGACAATTATTTTCAAGACTCACTCAGCCCCGTTTGTATCTGCTGTCAGGCTGAGGGCATTGATCAATGATTCTACCTCCAGCTTGAAGACTTGGAGTTAATCAGCTGAAGCCTCCGGTGGGGGTAAATGCAACAGCTCATGAACTAAATGTGATGTTCTTACTTCTGGATAAGCATAATTATCCTTGAGGAGTTTTACTGCCAGATCATAGCCGTCATTAGTTAATCTCAGATGGGATACTACTGTTTTAGCCTCACCTGATAATTGGCCTTGCAAATAAGAGAATTTACTACTCTTTGGTAAAGATTGTTTTGAGTCTACAAGGTCAACGAATTTGTTCCAAAATTCGTCCCAATCTTCCTCATCTTTTCCTGAGAAAGTGGGTAAATTAATTGGAGGGAGTCGAGCTTCTGCTTGACTCGTATTAGATGCAACTGTTGCTGTTGTTGTTGCCTTGTTCTGGGCAATTAATTTGACATAAGGCTGTAACGTGACCTGAGTGTGATCTTCATAATTCGCAAGATCAACCATAATGTCGTCTATTTCTGTTTCTGATAAATTGGTGTTTGCAAGTTCAGCCACATATGTTGCTATTTGGCATTTGATTTGCTCAAATTTACCTGCAGCTGCTTGATAATAGCTTTCCAGGTCAGCATAATCAACTTGAGATTGTTGTGACAAATCTTCACATTTCTTGATCTGTCTTGTTAAGTGGCCTTTAAGACCTGCAAGGGTTCTTTTCATTCTCCCTGCATTATCCATACTGGCTAGTTGGTGAAGCCTTGTGGGGCTTGTACTTGGGCTGCTCATAATACTGAACAAGCTCTAATGGTACCCTAGGGTAAAATGCACTCGCTAGGCTGTAATCCTACCTCTACTAGAGGTTAGCACTTAAAATTAATACACATTATATATATACAATCATACACACTAATGATTTGAGTGATAAACCAGTGTCATGGAAGTACCTTTAGGTTAGCTCTTCTATATCACCCTAGGATGGTAGAGACACTAATTAATCACTCAAAGGTGTAATGATCATAAGTAAATTATTATATATACAACTCAACTCGAGTTGATAAAAATTACACCCAAAATAGGGTCTGGACCATTCATTAATGGTGTTAAGTTGTTGAATATAGTACAACTGACTATGGTAATAATGGGACTAGGATGAACAATAATAGTTCAACTAGTCAATGGTAAATATCCTACCCTGTTGTGGGTTGGCAGTTAGTAAATATTATATTGTGATCACTAGTGCAATATATATTAAATAATTCTCTATTTTGGAGAAATAATATATACAATTATTGATAATAGCCTCTTAATTAGCCTCTATGAAACTTCTAATATTATCTAGAAGTATTAAATATTATTAGTGACCTCGCGAAATAAACTCCACAAAATTCGTAGATAATCTCTCGCGAAATTTAACACCACGAAATCCGTAAACAATCTCGCGACACAGTCACTAATTTGGCTGGCTTCTATATTAGCGCTGTCATTTCACATAATAACACGCCACCAAATATCTGTGGGTGTGCATGAAACCGCTGACTAAGGCTTAACTGGGCTGAGGGAGGCTCCTGAGCACCCTCGAGGCTACGCTGCCGTCTTTGACTGCTGGCTTTGTTTAAGTCACACTGCACTAGTATATTTAATGAATCCACTGGTTAACTGGTCCATCCGGTACTAAGATGACCAAATGTGGGTTCAAAGGACCGAATAATCCGGTTCTGAAGGTCCAAATAATGTGGGAACCGTCCTGTGAGATTTATATTTATTTAATTTAAATGAATTTATATTTACGTTAATTTATATACTTCGATAGCAATTTGTATAATGATAAGTGGACTGTATTTCTGCAATAATCTCAATCTCACAAATCGATCCTCTACACATTAGGGGGGTTTATATTAAATTAATTTATATATATGCAGCCAATCAAACTACAGTATTAGGCTACATACATTGAAGAGGTTCCTTATCTTATAGTACAGCAGGTTAGTCCACCAGGTATAACTAGGGTGTAGACACCACATTTTCTCTCTTTGAGGTAGCTTCCATCACCCTGGTAACTAATGCACAAAGCCTTGCTTCCACGTCTTGACCTGTCAAAAGGGCGCTAGCTGTAAAGCCAGAATCCTATATATGACAGGTATATCAGAGAAACACTATACATGGAACAATGAAGACCTGGCTTAATTACCTTTAGTTTGAGGCTACCACGTGCTCTAACCGGGTCACCCCTATATAATGACATTAATGGCCATAAATGAAAGATACATGGGTTTCGGAAGAACACTTAACTTGATTTGTTGACAGCGTGTTGATAATGGTACACCTTTGGTTTCCATAACACTTCGTCCAAGTAAAATTAACAGGAGCCGTATTTGCTCCTGTGAGCCTCTGGTCTAGTATCAACAATGGATGCCCCTCCTCCCTCACTGACGCCTGGCCTACATTGTCCAGATGTCAAAAAGTGATAGAAGGGTCACATTTACTCTACTTTAATATTGATAATTAAGTTAATTTATATGAGATGTTTTATGATGGTAAAGTCCAAAGACTAATGTATTTAAGAATAATTCCCACCATAATAGGTGGAGAATATAATAGTATGTGGTGATGATATCCCGTTTTCTTTTGATGGTAATTCCACTACAAGTTACGTTTTCTATGGGTTAACTTGTTTATACAACACAGCTATTATCTGTCTGTATGATATATTAAATGGTGTCGGATTTTCCGACACCTATCCCGTTTTTCTCTGTCGTCTCTATCTTTGAATCTTTGTATGGAGGCTGCTCCTGTAGCATGTAATCTCCTTCATCATTCCCCTTCTTTGCTATCCAGATTTTCCCTTTACACTTCCTCCGCCCTTCCAGGTAACACGCTATTTTACACGTTGTGTATCCCACTCGGTATCTTATATATCATGATTACAAAAAGATGTGAGGATCATTTCCTCCGGTCTGGTCCTCGTAGCTCGTGTCTCTCAGCTCTGGGACCAGTTTAACGGTATCTCCCTCTGATCTTCCTCCATCTCCAAGTTCCATGCTAGTGTTGCTTACCCTGCAACTGGTCAGAAGCGTGTGTGTTTTTGAATGATATTCTCAGCTATTATTCCCTGCATATCCCACTGGCGTTCCCCTATATATATTACCTCAGACCTATACCTGGAGTCCACTCACATCCTAGACAGTATACCATGGCCATTAATGCAACTGTGCGCTCTACGGTGAGAGTGCCTCCACCAGTGCAAGAGTTCGTTCGTTAGCGGGAGTGTGCGTGCCTGAGGGCATGCGTGTGTGCGTCAGTGGAAGAGGATTGTTCGTCATGCTATAATACTAATTGACAACGACTCTGAGATGGGAGAGTCTTGACATGTTAGATGCAGTGAGTCAGGCTTATCTGCTGGTTGACACTCAACACTGTCGGGGAGAGGGAGAAGAGAGAGATAGAGAGAGAAAGAGAGAGAGAGAGAGAGAGAAAGAGAGAGGGGGGGGCAGGGGGGGTGCGTGCATGCTTGGTTCGTGAGCGCTCCTGTCCCTCCCACCAACGCACAAAGCTGCTCCATGGTTCACACTTCAGCGTGGCCTCTTACCCTCGAGCCTCGTGAGGAGTGGGACCTCGTTGACGATCCCTTGACACGACTGACGCCTTGCTGATGATCCCTTGATGCAAGTGAGGTCTCGTTGTTGATCCTTTGAGACACGGTATTGGCCTCGTTGATGACTCTTGAGACGAGTAATGTCTCATTGATGACGAGTCAGGTCTCATTGACGATCTCAAACGCAGTTTAACGTAACCGAGGTTCCTGAATATATACTTACAGGTATACATATATATATATATATATATATATATATATATATATATATATATATATATATATATATATATATATATATATATATATATATATATATATATATATATATATATATATATATATATTTATATCTTTTATTGGTGCGGTGGTCACGGTACTGTGTACGTTTAGGGGTGATCCTGGACGGCATGGGTTCGAATCCTGGCCGGGTCAAAGAGTTCTTAGTGATATATGGCTTGCGCGTTCATGCAGCTTTCTCACACATAGATTTATATATATATATATATATATATATATATATATATATATATATATATATATATATATATATATATATAGCCTGATCCAGCCTGTACTCCTCTTGACATACCAGAAAATATTCTGAGGAAACTACTCCAAGCTTGTACTAAAGAGGCACCCTTCTTGAGCCCGGAGGGGCACATGTATAAGCAAGTAGATGGGGTCGCCATGGGTTCTCCCCTAGGTGTCCTGTTTGCAAACTTCTACATGGGTACCATCGAGCAAAAAGTCTTAGTCGACATGAACTTGAAACCGGCCATATACTGCAGGTATGTTGACGACATATTTACACAGGTACCTGATGTCAGACATCTGCAGGAGCTGAAGGAGGCATTTGAGCAGAGTTCTGTGCTGCGTTTCACTTACGAGATGGAAAAGGATGGGAAGCTGTCATTTCTAGATGTAACAGTCATGGAAAAGAGCGGAGGTTTCCACACTGCAGTCTACACTAAGGAAACGAGCATAGGAATGTGCCTAAATGCCAACAGCGACTGACCAGACAGGTACAAGAGGAGTGTTGTTAACGCGTATGTCGACCGTGCTCTAAGCCACAGCTCAGAATGGAAGCAAGTCGACGAAGAACTCTGTAGGGTAAGGCAGGTCCTAGTCAACAACGGCTTTTCCAATGGTTTCGTCGAAGACATCATAAGAAGGAAAGTGAAACGCCATGCAACCTCTGAAGAGACAACTAACACAACACCTATACCCCCTATTAGACTATTTTACAGGAACTTCTTTTCCACAGCTCATAAAACAGAGTAAAGGGTCCTGAAAGATATTGTTAATAGAAACGTTATCCCTGTCGGAAAATCCGACACCATTTAATATTACATACAGACAGATAATAGCTGTGTTGTATAAACAAGTTAACCCATAGAAAACGTAACTTGTAGTGGAATTACCGTCTATAGAAAACGGGATATCATCACCACATACTATTATAAATTCACCAGCTATTCTGCTGGGAATTATTCTTAAATACATTAGTCTTTGGACTTTACCATCATAAAACATTTCATATAAATTAACTTAATTATCAATATTAAAGTAGAGTAAATGTGACCCTTCTATCACTTTCTGTCATCTGGACAATGTAAGCCAGGCGTCAGGGGTGAGGGAGGGGCAGCCATTGTTTATAACTAGACCAGAGAGGCTCACGGGAGCAAATACGGCTCCTGTTAATTTTACTTGGACGAAGTGTTATGGAAACCAAAGATGTACCATTATCACACGCTGTCAACAAATTCAAGTTAAGTGTTTTACCGAAACCCATTTATCTATCATTAGTGGCCATTAATGTCATTGGGTAGGGTGAACCACTTAGAGCACGAGATCGCCTCATACTAAAGGTAATTAAGCCAGGTCTTCATTGTTCCATGTACAGTGTTTCTCTGATATAGCTTGTCATATATTTGGTTTCTGGCTTCACAGTTAGCGCCCTTTTGACAGGTCAAGACGAGGAAGCATGCTTTGTGCATCAGTTACCAGGGTGATGGAAGCTACCTCAAAGAGGGAAAATGTGGTGTCTACATCCAGGTTATACCTGGTGGACTAAGGCCTGCTGTACAAATAAGATAAGGAACCTCTTCAATGTATGTAGTCTAATACTGTAGTTTGATTGGCTGCATATATATAAATTAAATTAATATAAACCCCCCTAGTGTGTAGAGGATCGATTTGTGAGATTATGAGATTATTGCAGAAATACAGTCCACTCATTATTATAGAAATTGCTATCGAAGTATATAAATTAACGTAAATATAAATTCATATAAATTAAATAAATATAAATCTCACAGGTCGGTTCCCACATTATTTGGTCCTTCGAACTGGATAACGGATTATTTGGTCCTATGAACCCACATTTGGTCATCTTAGTACCGGATGAACCAGTTAACCAGTGGATTCATTAAATATACTAGTGCAGTGTGATTTAAACAAAGCCAGCAGTCATAGACGGCGGCGTTGACTCATGGGAGTTCACGAGCCCCGCTCAGTTCAGATCAGCCTTATTCAGCGGTTTCATGCACACCCACAGATATTTGGTGGCGTGTTATTCTGTGAAATGACAGCACTAATATAGAAGCCAGCCAAATTAGTGGCTGTGTCGCGAGATTGTTCACTGATTTCGTGGTGTTAAATTTCGTGAGAGATTATCCACGAATTTTGTGGAGTCATTTTGCGAGGTCAATAATAATATTTAATACTTCTTGATAATATTAGAAGTTTCATAGAGGCTAATTAAGAGGCTATTATCAATAATTGTGTATATTATTTCTCCAAAATAGAGAATTATTTAATATATATTGCACTAGTGATCTCAATATAATATTTACTAATTGCCAACCCACAACAGGGTAGGATATTACCATTGACTAGTTGAACTATTATATTATCGTTCATCCTAGTCCCATTATTACCATAGTCAGTTGTACTATATTCAACAACCTAACACCATTAATGAATGGTCCAGACCCTATTTTGGGTGTAATTTTTATCAACTCGAGTTGAGTTGTGTATATATAATAATTTACTTATGATCATTACACCTTTGAGTGATTAATTAGTGTCTCTACCATCCTAGGGTGATATAGAAGAGCTAACCTAAAGGTACTTCCAGTGACACTGGTTTATCACTCAAATCATTAGTGTGTATGATTGTATATATATAATGTGTATTAATTTTAAGTGCTAACCTCTAGTAGAGGTAGGATTATTGCCTAGTGAGTGCATTTTACCCTAGGCTACCATTAGAGCTTGTTCAGTATTATGAGCAGCCCAAGTACAAGTCCCACAAGGCTTCTCCAACTAGCCAGTATGGATAATGCAGGGAGAATGAAAAGAACCCTTGCAGGTCTTAAAAGCCACTTAACAAGACAGATCAAGAAATGTGAAGATTTGTCACAACAATCTCAAGTTGATTATGCTGACCTGGAAAGCTATTATCAAGCAGCTGCAGGTAAATTTGAGCAAATCAAATGCCAAATAGCAACATATGTGGCTGAACTTGCCAACACTAATTTATCAGAAACAGAAATAGATGACATTATGGTTGATCTTGCGAATTATGAAGATCACACTCAGGTCACGTTACAGCCTTATGTCAAATTAATTACCCAGAACAAGGCAACAACAACAGCAACAACAACAACAGTTGCATCTAATACGAGTCAAGCAGAAGCTCGACTCCCTCCAATTAATTTACCCACTTTCTCAGGAAAAGATGAGGAAGATTGGGACGAATTTTGGAACAAATTCGTTGACCTTGTAGACTCAAAATAATCTTTACCAAAGAGTAGTAAATTCTCTTATTTGCAAGGCCAATTATCAGGTGAGGCTAAAACAGTAGTATCCCATCTGAGATTAACTAATGACGGCTATGATCTGGCAGTAAAACTCCTCAAGGATAATTATGCTGATCCAGAAGTAAGAACATCACATTTAGTTCATGAGCTGTTGCATTTACCCCCACCGGAGGCTTCAGCTGATTCACTCCAAGTCTTCAAGCTGGAGATAGAATCATTGATCAATGCCCTCAGCCTGACAGCAGATACAAACGGGGCTGAGTGGGTCTTGAAAATAATTGTCCAGGAGAAAATACCTAGGGACATATTGAGACAAATGAGTGCTCATTACAATAAAAGCATCTTATCCATGAGTGAAATATCTGAAGGTTTAAAGTCAGTAGTTCATCAATTACGAACACATGACAAATTAAAACCACCAAGTAAACCCTCAGAAACCAATAATAGTAAACCACAGAGTACCAAAGGTACTCCAAATCAATCTAGACAATATAATTCAACACCAAAGTGGAACAGTAGCAGTGTGGGCGTATATGCAGTGGGACCCTCCTAGCCTATAGTTACTGTGTCATCCAAGAACGTGACACCAAAGGGTACTGGAAGCTATGGAACATGTTTGTTCTGCAATGAGAAACATTCAATGTACCACTGCCCTAATTTTCCTGATAGTGACGCCCGTGTTGAGCGACTCAAAGATTTGCAACATTGCACGAGGTGCCTCAGGAAACATAACATCAAGGACTGTGAGACCCAATTACACACCTGTAATAGGAGTAACAAAGGTCAGCACCATGCAGCATTGTGCAGAGACACCAAAACAACGTCTCAAACCCCAAGGTGGAAGATAGCATTCCCACCACTGTACAGTACTGCAAGGTGCAACAAACAAAGAGTGCCCAATCGGCAAAGTCTAAAGGTAATACGACTTTGCCTACTGCCCAAATTACCATCCAAAATAAGAGGGCCAAGGTCCATACTCGTGGGTTGTTTGACCAAGGATCCCAGAGAACATATGTCACTAAAAGGTTGGCAGATGAACTACAATTAAGGTCTGTAGCCCAGATGTCATTCAATATCTCAGGGTTTGTAACAGATGCAGGACCTCAAGTCTACCAGGTGGTACAACCATCAGTACGTTTAGGCAGGTACGTCTGTCGAGTACAAGCCATTGTGGTGGACAAAATACCAGTAGTCCTACAAGTTCAAGGTCTGAGAGCAACAGCCAAATTCCTGAGAAATAGAGGAATAAAATTTGCAGATAATATGAAGTCTGATCACCTCACCGACTTCGGTCTCCTTGTAGGGACAGACTATTGTCATCGATTCATCGGTAGCCCTATTAAATATCAGGGCATAACCATGTTAAACTCTGCAGGAGGTAAATTACTCTCAGGCCCAGTATCAAGCCTGAGGAGACCTATGGCTGCACATAAACAATACCAATAGAAATCTAAATTTGTCAGCTGATAATATTTCTCCAGTAGCATTATACTAAGGAGATTACAGCTGACTATAGTAACAGAGGTTGATGTTAGTAACTGGCATAACAGGTACGCCTTAACCCGCTCCACCACCTGCTCAGACCCTTAAAAGAGATGGTAATTTCGGAGTATTTAAATACCCCAAAGATCAACACCTCCCAAGAGCACTAGAGCAAGTGAGGGGTCATTTATACGTTTATTTCATCAAGTCCCTGTTAATATGGGAAGACACAGTGTCTATGCTTAAGGCACAACTCTCCTAAACACGAGAGTGAAGTATACAACTTTAGAACACTTTCCCACCAGGAGACTCGAACCATAGCCAGCACAGAAGCCTTTGAGTCTTCTGTGCTGGCTATGAAGCACAGAAGAGCTCTCTCTCTCTCTCTCTTGAGAGAGAGAGAGAGAGAGAGAGAGAGAGAGAGAGAGAGAGAGAGAGAGAGAGAGAGAGAGAGAGAGAGAGAGAGAGAGGAGCGGGAAATTAGAAGAGAGGAGACCTGGTTGCAGCCGGGTACTCCTCCCCCCCCCCTCCTCCGTTCCTACCTATCCTAATCCAGCAATAAACAAAAGATTAACAATGCCAGTCAACATCAACTTCCAGGCGTATGTCAAGATTTTTTTTTTTTTTTTTTTTTTTTTTTTTTTTTTTTTTTTTTTTTTGAGATATATACAAGAGTTGTTACATTCTTGTACAGCCACTAGTACGCGTAGCGTTTCGGTCAAGTCCTTAATCCTATGGTCCCTGGAATACGATCCCCTGCCGCGAAGAATCGTTTTTTCATCCAAGTACACATTTTACTGTTGCGTTAAACAGAGGCTACAGTTAAGGAATTGCGCCCAGTAAATCCTCCCCGGCCAGGATACGAACCCATGACATAGCGCTCGTGGAACGCCAGGCGAGTGTCTTACCACTACACCACGGAGACTGCAAATGATACACAAAAGATGATACACAAAACTCTACGGTACTCAACCCAAGTGCTGTTGGAGCCTGGCACATGGTCATGTTACACATCTACCACAGAATATATATGATGACCTACACAGTTTGCCTCAAGAGCTAGCTGCTGTGATACTATAACACTCCCCATCTCAGGAAGGGTCGTCATGCAGAGCCATGTGATCAGTAGCCTATATGGGTGTAAATTCTGGATGAATTACGAGGATATCTTCGATAACTTCGCTTCACTCTCTCAGAAAAATCTCGAGAACGCATGCACGGAAGGACCCATGTCAACCTTGTGTGAAAGACTTGGGGCCAGATTCACGAAGCGGTTACGCAAGTACTTACGAACGTGAACATCTTTTCTCAGTCTTTGGTGGCTTTGTTTACAATTATTAGTCAGTTAATGAGCTCCGAAGCACCAGGAGGCTGTTTATAACAATAACAACAGTTGATTGGGAAGTTTTTATGCTTGTAAATAGTTTAATAATTGTAAACAAAGCCGCCAAAGATAGAGAAAAGATGTACACGTTCGTAAGTACTTGCGTAACAGCTTTCTGAATCTGGCCCCTGCTCATGAACGCGTGTCTTATCGACACAAGTTACGCTTTACCTATTTAGCTACAGCTATGTGGGTCTTAAGAGGTTCTTGGCCTTCGTGTTCTTGACCTTCTTGGTCCTCGTATCTCTTGACCGACGCTCCTACGCCCATCAGGATATCAAGTCCAAGAACACTTGCAACCTATATTCTGCAACTGACACACGTGAAACAGATATCTGAGACTCAATTTCCAGTAACAGCAGACAGTGAAAAATACATCAACTGCTTCCTTATGGCACACCTTCTTAATGACGTTAAAAACAAGATAAATGAAGCATTTCACACTGATAATCCCCGGGGTTTGTTGTGGTGATGGGCTCAAGGCCTATCAACTGCACTAGGGTTATTAAGACCTCCGCAATTGCTTACTGACCCATCCAGCAAGTAACATTAATTTCGACATTTATTATATACGTTAATCCTGCTCTTTGTCTTTTTTTCTCCAGACTCTCATGTCCAGTCCCGGTCCTGGCCCTATGAGTTGGTGCTACACCAGGTGCTCAGTGTCCTCACAGCACAAGCCTCTCCGCTCGTTATTCCCAGGAAAGTCGACGGAAAACCACACCCTTCAATCCCACTAGACACAGACAGCTTCAGAGTCGCTTGTGGCGTCGCTCACCACAGCTTCAGAGTCGCTTGGGGCGTCGCTCACCACAGCTTCATAGTCACTTTTGGCGTTGCTCACCACAGCTTCACAGTCGCTTGAGGCGTCGCTCACCACAGCTTCAGTGTTGCTTATGGCGTCGCTCACCACAGCTTCATAGTCACTTTTGGCATTGCTCACCACAGATTCACAGTCGCTTGAGGCATCGCTCACCACAGCTTCTGTGTTGCTTGAGGTGTCGCTCACCACAGCTTCTGTGTTGCTTGAGGTGTCGCTCACCACAGCTTCACAGTCGCTTAAGGCGTCGCTCACCACAGCTTCAGTGTTGCTTGTAGCGTCGCTCACCACAGCTTCAGAGTTGCTTGAGGCGTCGCTCACCACAGCTTCAGTGTTGCTTGAGGCGTCGCTCACCACAGCTTCATAGTCACTTGTGGCGTCGCTGTAACACGGGTTTTGGGTTCCTCTCTCTACTTCACTTTCCTTCTACTCCCTCTACCCATATTCTTACTTTTTATTCTCTACCAAGGGACTCCAAAACTTTTACCAAAGCCAACTCCACGCCACGTGGTCCTAAGACGATTGACCGACTTAGGATTCTACACCCAGTATGACGTGACCTAAGCTCTGAGCAAAACCCTAGAGTCACCTCTGCTGCCACCACCAGACCAGTAACACAGAGCAATGATCGAGGTCTGGATCGATCACGCTAATTAATCAACCTTGGGGCTTGATCCCCACTAGTAGTTTATAACCTCGGAAACTTGAGTGTGGAATTAATTACACGGGAATGATTCGATGTTAGAATCGGCGCCCAATCCAACTCTACCTCGTGTGGACCACGTGACCAGGACAAGTTTACACATAAAACACATGGAAATAATGAAATGCAAAATATTAACAAATTTAATTTATTAAAAGAAAACTAAAACAAAATCTAAATATGTTCACTCCCTATCACTTTAACACTCCCTACTTGACCTGAGTGGCAAATGAGACTATTTCTATACATAACCATAGCAACTATACCTTGGGCGACCAGCTCTAGATGTTGGCTGGTCTTGGGGAGAGGTAAGATGTTTGACCTCTCCCAGCTGCTCCCGTATTCACACTGATCTCTCCCTTGTCTCGTCTCCCCCAGACAGAACATTGTATCCTTCCGCCTAGTCAAAGTTTTACCAAGTTACTAGCCAGGTTTAAGTTATAACAATTAAACTCTGTTGTACTTAATTGATCCAGACTGGTTGAATTATTTTACTGAAATAAATTACACAAGCCTCTAACGGCAGAGCTGTTCCCGATCACAAAAATGGTTATTAAAACTTTGAGAAATACTAGACATGTCAACCCTGCTGACCTATGACCGCCGGTCACTCCACCTTAAAAGTTAGATCTGATTCGTGACGTCACTGATGGTGACTTAAACAAAATAATTAGAATACTCTTGATATTGTACCCAGTACTATTATACAATACAATTTCAATGCAAAATGAATAAAGGCTAATTTTCTCTAAATTACTGAATACTATAGGATGATTCATTATACGCAGCTATGAACAAAGCGTCGGTTATTTCCACCGCGAATTCCCCTGGGGTCAGGTCACCATGCGGCTCAGCTTCCCATTCTCTTTTGTCGATAAACCACTCTGGATAATTCTTACAACAGCCTAGTTTGTTACATCGCTCACCACAGCTTCACAGTTGCTTGAGGCGTCGCTCGCCACAGCTTCAGTGTTGCTTGTAGCGTCGCTCACCACAGCTTCAGAGTTGCTTGAGGCGTCGCTCACCATAGCTTCTGTGTTGCTTGAGGTGTCGCTCACCACAGCTTCTGTGTTGCTTGAGGTGTCGCTCACCACAGCTTCACAGTCGCTTAAGGTATCGCTCACCACAGCTTCACAGTTGCTTGAGGCGTCGCTCACCACAGCTTCAGAGTCGTTTGTGGCGTGGCTCACCACAGCTTCAGAGTCGCTTGAGGCGTCGCTCACCACAGCTTCAGAGTCGCTTGTGGCGTCGCTCACCACAGCTTCACAGTTGCTTGTGGCGTGGCTCACCACAGCTTCAGAGTCGCTTGTGGCGTGGCTCACTTCAGCTTCACAGTCGCTTGTGGCGTCGCTCACCACAGCTTCACAGTTGCTTGTGGCGTCGCTCACCACAGCTTCACAGTCGCTTGTGGCGTGGCTCACCACAGCTTCGGGTTGTAGCGCGGGCGTCTGGCGAGTGAGAAAGACAACGCCTCCCGGGTCCTCTCTTCTGTGGCTCGAGGAGATGAACTTCTAATTATTCATTATAACTCTTCATTTGTAACAAAATTCATTTTATGAGAGACCCCGAGTACAAAGAAAACGGGGGAGTGGAGAAGAAAATATCACTGTTGAATAATGGAGTATATATGTGCATTCATGCGCCATGTGCGTATTCATTCACATATTAAATGATCGAATAAAATAACTAAGTTTGTTTAGCAACCCCTACGTTGCTGCCCATCTGTGGACTATCACGAAAGCAGTTACGCAAGCACTTACGAACCTGTACATCTTTCCTCAATCTTTGGCGGCTGTGTTTACAATTATTAAACAGTTAATGAGCTCCGAAGCACCAGGAGGCTGTTTATAACAATAACAACAGTTGATTGGGAAGATGTTATGCTTGTAAACAGTTTAATAATTGTAAACAAAGCCGCCAAAGATAGAGAAAAGATGTAGACGTTCGTAAGTACTTGCGTAACAGCTTTCTGAATCTGGCCCCTGCTCATGAACGCGCGTCTTATCGACACAAGTTACGCTTTACCTATTTAGCTACAGCTATGTGGGTCTTAAGAGGTTCTTGGCCTTCGTGTTCTTGACCTTCTTGGTCCTCGCATCTCTTGAGCGACGCTCCTACGCCCATCAGGATATCCAGTCCAAGAACACTTGCAACCTTTATTCTGCAACTGACACACGTGAAACAGATATCTGAGACTCAATTTCCAGTAACAGCAGACAGTGAAAAATACATCAACTGCTTCCTTATAGCACACCTTCTTAATGACGTTAAAAGCAAGATAAATGAAGCATTTCACACTGATAATCCCCAGGGTTTGTTGTGGTGATGGGCTCAAGGCCTATCAACTGCACTAGGGTTATTAAGACCACCGCAATTGCTTACTGACCCATCCAGCAAGTATCATTAATTTCGACATTTATTATATACGTTAATCCTGCTCTTTGTCTTTTTTTCTCCAGACTCTCATGTCCAGTCCCGGTCCTGGCCCTATGAGTTGGTGCTACACCAGGTGCTCAGTGTCCTCACAGCACAAGCCTCTCCGCTCGTTATTCCCAGGAATGTCGACGGAAAACCACACCCTTCAATCCCACTAGACACAGACAGCTTCAGAGTCGCTTGTGGCGTCGCTCACCACAGCTTCATAGTCACTTTTGGCGTTGCTCACCACAGCTTCACAGTCGCTTGAGGCGTCGCTCACCACAGCTTCAGTGTTGCTTGTGGCGTCGCTCACCACAGCTTCATAGTCACTTTTGGCATTGCTCACCACAGCTTTTGTGTTGCTTGAGGTGTCGCTCACCACAGCTTCACAGTCGCTTGAGGTGTCGCTCACCACAGCTTCTGTGTTGCTTGAGGTGTCGCTCACCACAGCTTCACAGTTGCTTGAGGTGTCGCTCACCACAGCTTCTGTGTTGCTTGAGGTGTCGCTCACCACAGCTTCACAGTTGCTTGAGGCGTCGCTCACCACAGCTTCACAGTTGCTTGAGGCGTCGCTCACCACAGCTTCAGTGTTGCTTGAGGCGTCGCTCACCACAGCTTCATAGTCACTTGTGGCGTCGCTCACCACAGCTTCACAGTTGCTTGAGGCGTCGCTCACCACAGCTTCAGTGTTGCTTGAGGCGTCGCTCACCACAGCTTCAGTGTTGCTTGAGGCGTCGCTCACCACAGCTTCAGTGTTGCTTGAGGCGTCGCTCACCACAGCTTCAGTGTTGCTTGTGGCGTCGCTCACCACAGCTTCAGAGTCGCTTGTGGCGTGGCTCACCACAGCTTCAGAGTCGCTTGAGGCGTCGCTCACCACAGCTTCAGAGTCGTTTGTGGCGTGGCTCACCACAGCTTCAGAGTCGCTTGAGGCGTCGCTCACCACAGCTTCAGAGTCGCTTGTGGCGTCGCTCACCACAGCTTCACAGTTGCTTGTGGCGTGGCTCACCACAGCTTCAGAGTCGCTTGTGGCGTGGCTCACCACAGCTTTACAGTCGCTTGTGGCGTCGCTCACCACAGCTTCACAGTTGCTTGTGGCGTCGCTCACCACAGCTTCACAGTCGCTTGTGGCGTGGCTCACCACAGCTTCGGGTTGTAGCGCGGGCGTCTGGCGAGTGAGAAAGACAACGCCTCCCGGGTCCTCTCTTCTGTGGCTCGAGGAGATGAACTTCTAATTATTCATTATAACTCTCCATTTGTAACAAAATTCATTTTATGAGAGACCCCGAGTACAAAGAAAACGGGGGAGTGGAGAAGAAAATATCACTGTTGAATAATGGAGTATATATGTGCATTCATGCGCCATGTGCGTTTTCATTCACATATTAAATGATCGAATAAAATAACTAAGTTTGTTTAGCAACCCCTACGTTGCTGCCCATCTGTGGACTATCACGAAAGCAGTTACGCAAGCACTTACGAACCTGTACATCTTTCCTCAATCTTTGGCGGCTGTGTTTACAATTATTAAACAGTTAATGAGCTCCGAAGCACCAGGAGGCTGTTTATAACAATAACAACAGTTGAATGGGAAGTTTTCATGCTTGTAAACTCTTTAATAAATGTAACCAAAGCCGTCAATGATTGAGGAAAGATGTAGACGTTCGTAAGTACTTGCGTAAGTGTTTTCGTGAATCTGGCCCGAGGAGGATGAGTTCCAGCTCTTGGTCATCGCCTTGTAAATAATGGCGTCGCCTGTCAAATGACTCCAGACCCTAATAACCGTATATAGATCACCTCACACACCTGCCCGCTTCCCCCCCCCCCCCCCCCGACACACACACACACGTGCCTGTGATGGTGTATGGGTGTGGACCTCCGTCAGGTGGGGGCAGCTGGCAACTGTGTGGGGGTCGGGAGGTGGTGGTGGACCGTCCCGGCGCGGCTCAGTCACGCGGCCGCCACGGTCTCGTCAACACCTCGCTAGGTGACGCTCGCCAACCGGTCCATTCGCGCTCCTTGTGTATACCGTCTTGGTGGTACACTCTTACAGTGCATACAAGTAAATTCCCACTTTCTATTTCATTCGCTTGTTATTGCCGACGTGTTGTTGAACAGACTCTTCGCTCTCGTGTTACTGCTCGAGATATTACTCTTAAAACGTTATTAGTATTTTGTATCTTTTTTTTTCTATAGTTCTCCATTTGATCTCTGGTTAAAGTGAGGCGTTGGTCTTTTACAAATGAAAATTAAACATAAATAATGAACGCAACTGTGATTAAGAAACACATGCAAGCATAAACATCAACCAGTCCTCATGCAATGTGCAACATCTCTATTTCCACCCAAGGGGTTACTTGTGTACGAATCCTTATACAATGCACAAGTCAGCATTGGAAATTGTACGTATTTCTTGACAGAACACTTCCGCAGGAAATGGGACATCAATAGGTTCAGGGTTTGTTGACTCTTGTACCTATTTTATGGCTAACCTTTCATGCATGCTGATTTCTTATGTTTTTTTTCGTTGAGGAAGAAAATTAAACAAAAATTACAATTCAGAGTACATTTAACATTCTTAATTCGTTAAAGAACTCCTTAGCATCCTCGGAGGCGAAATCTATTACACCTCCTTAAATGTGTAAAATTAACTTTAAAGCTAATTTGTCCACATTATTCTTAAGTAAGAATGAACATAAGAAATATAAAATATTCGTGCAAGAATCCCTGTTGTGACCCTTGCAGTGATATATATATTGTATAGCTCCAGCTTTATTAATAATTATTTATTAATAACTATTATCGATAATGTTTGTTCATTGATGCATTGCTCAATGATAGATACACTTGATTCAAAGCTTATGATATATATCTTGTATTATGTTCAATGAAAAGTTAATCAGCAATATTCACCTAACCTAAATCACCCGATTATTCATTCATACTGCCTAATCGAAGTTATTATTTAATAGCAGTCGAAATTTTCTAAAATTTCAATTCAAGTATGGTAATAATATCGTACTGTATTTAAAAATATTCTCACGAAGCTTTACCAACTAGGCCAGGGAGAGAGAGAGAGAGAGAGGTGTAATTTATACATATACATCTCTATTAGCTATATATGGACGTTTATACACTACTATTAGAATTATATTTAAATATATATACCTATATTTGCTTTATGTATAAAATGAGCAAATTGTTGACAAATATATATCTTCACAAGATGTTCATCCATTTACTTAGTCTAAGACCGGACCACGAAAAAGATAAAAGAATGACTGAAAGAGAGACACAGAGTCAGACAGGCACAAAGAGAGAGAGAGAGAGAGAGAGAGAGAGGGAGAGAGAGAGAGAGAGAGAGAGAGACTGACAGAGAAACACATACTCAAGAGGTCTAGTGTAGCTGGGTAAACCGGGTATACCACCTACTATAATATATATATATATATATATATATATATATATATATATATATATATGAAAGGAGAGTAGTATACCACCTCAAGTTGGAATGGAGACTCATAAACTCTGACAAGAAAAAGTATTGGAGATTTTGAAGATCCTATATATATATATATATATATATATATATATATATATATATATATATATATATATATATATATATATATATATATATATATATATATATATATAATCTCGATAGAGATCTTTTGTTTATTCCAATAATAGTTAAGACATGAATTACTGACTCAGTTATGTTAGATTACGTTAAGTTAGGTTTGATCAAATTTATAAGTTAGTTTTAACTCTAATAAATGTAAAATTATATATAATGTAATGGAAAGCTTAATCACCCTGTACAAATTTTTGTAAATATAATATTTAAGAAAAATTCGGGTTGTTAGTCAACTTTGCCTAGTAGGTACAACATTATATATATGCATACACACATTTATCAATCTTCACTGATAAATATATATACCTGATCTGCTCTAGATGAGGATTATTTTGTCATTAGAAATACGTCAAGCGATATTTTGATAAAAGGTGTGTTCCTGGTGCGGTGTGGGTGAAGTGAGGGGAGGGGTGGGTGGTGTAAGCTGAGGGCATTCAGTGATCAAGCAACGAGTCTAATGCCCTTGTTACAGTCCGGGTTCCTGCTTACACACAACCCTACTGCTGCTTCTGCTGCTGCTTTAGTTGGCTCCTGTTGCTACTGGAGCTGGGGCCTGCTTCTGCATCAGTAGTTGCACTCTGCTGCTTGAGTGTGGTCTTGCTGTTGCATCAGTTGGTCTCATCTTTTGATTCTGCTTCAATTGAGCCCCCCACCCCCTCCTCCCCCTTTTGCTGCTGCTGCTTTCTGGTCTTCCTGCTGCACCTGCTTGAGCTGCTCTTGTTTATGTCTGATCGTGCTGTTATCAGTAGGGGATTGCAGAATCAACCTCCAGTTACTGCCCAACCTGTCCTCTTAAAAAGAACGTCGCTTTTGGCCGTTTGCCCGTATGGCCGAATTTGAACGTAATTTTAAAATAAAAAAAATATGAAAATAAATTTGGGATTTTTTTTTTCAACAACAGTAAGTTAAGGGTCCTCTGATAGGTTAGGTGGGCAGGAAATTCTCATAAAGTTTCAAAACGTTATGGAAAACGTTAATTTAAAGTGTCCTCTTATAACCTCTGCGCGTACGCCGGACGACTCAAATAGAAAACGGAACAGAACGTCACTTTTGTGAGTCGATTTCATTTCAAATTACGCCCAAATTTAGCCATATCGCGCATACGAGCCAAAAGTGACGTTATTTTTAAGAGGACGGGTTGTACTGCCAGTAATGATCCAGCTTGTGTTGGAGTCCCGTGTGTACTTCACAAGTCCTGTAATGAGTCTATCATATCACAGAATTATTTACAGCTTCTTGAAAACTCCTATTACGTTTGTTGACCAGACCACACACTAGTAAATGTAGGGACGACGACGTTTCACAATCAACTTGAGAATGGTCCAGGACGGACCGAAACGTTGTCGTCCCTTCACTTTCTAGTGTGTGGTCTGGTCAACATACTTCAGCCACGTTATTGTGACTCGTCGCCTCTTATTACGTTTCTCTTCCTCAAGTGGAATTACAGAAGAGCACAGACAGCAGACCTAATGTTCCGTAACCATCCTCTCTGCTTTATAGAGATTTTCTTTAAAAAATGATTACGGTCTTTACTGTCTATTGACTGGAAGTGGGTTTCCTGTCTATTGACTGGAAGTGGGTTTCCTATCTATTGAGTGGAAGTGGGCTTCCTGTCTACTGACTGGAAGTGGGTTTCCTGTCTACAGACTGGAAGTGGGCTACCTGCTGATTGGAAGTGGACTTCCTGTCTATTGATTAGACGTGGGCATCCTGTCTATTGACTGAAAGTCGGCTTCCTTCTCATTTTTATAGGAAGTGGCTCCTGTTTATTTTTGTCAGGAAGTGAGCTTCCTGTCTATTTTGACATGAAGTAAGCTTCCTGTCCATTTTCACTAGAATTTGATTTCCTGTCTATTATGACTAGAAGTGGGTTTCCTGTTATAATGACTAGAAGTGGGTTTACTGTCTATTATGACTAGAAGTGGGTTTCCTGTTATTATGACTAGAAGTGGGTTTCCTGTTATTATGACTAGAAGTGGGTTTACTGTCTATTATGACTAGAAGTGGGTTTCCTGTCTATTATGACCAGAAGACGGTTTCCTGTCTATTATGACTAGAAGTGGGTTTCCTGTCTATTATGACCAGAAGTGGGGTTCCTGTCTATTATGACTAGAAGTGGGTTTCCTGTCTATTATGACTAGAAGTGGTTTCCTGTCTATTATGACTAGAAGTGGGTTTCCTGTCTATTATGACTAGAAGTGGGTTTCCTGTCTATTATGACTAGAAGTGGGTTTCCTGTCTATTATGACTAGAAGTGGGTTTCCTGTCTATTATGACTAGAAGTGGGTTTCCTGTCTATTATGACAATAAGTGGGTTTCCTGTCTATTATGACAAGAAGTGGGTTTCCTGTCTATTATGACCAGAAGTGGGTTTCCTGTCTATTATGACTAGAAGTGGGTTTCCTGTCTATTATGACCAGAAGTGCGTTTTCTGTCTATTATGACAAGAAGTGGGTTTCCTGTCTATTATGACCAGAAGTGGGTTTCCTGTCTATCATGACTAGAAGTGGGTTTAATGTCTATTATGACTAGAAGTGGGTTTTCTGTCTATTATGACCAGAAGTGGGTTTCCTGTCTATCATGACTAGAAGTGGGTTTAATGTCTATTATGACTAGAAGTGGGTTTTCTGTCTATTATGACCAGAAGTGGGTTTTCTGTCTATTATGACTAGAAGTGGGTTTAATGTCTATTATGACTAGAAGTGGGTTTTCTGTCTATTATGACCAGAAGTGGGTTTCCTGTTTATTATGACTAGAAGTGGGTTTAATGTCTATTATGACTAGAAGTGGGTTTTCTGTCTATTATGACCAGAAGTGGGTTTTCTGTCTATTATGACTAGAAGTGGGTTTAATGTCTATTATGACTAGAAGTGGGTTTTCTGTCTATTATGACCAGAAGTGGGTTTTCTGTCTATTATGACTAGAAGTGGGTTTAATGTCTATTATGACTAGAAGTGGGTTTTCTGTCTATTATGACCAGAAGTGGGTTTCCTGTTTATTATGACTAGAAGTGGGTTTTCTGTCTATTATGACCAGAAGTGGGTTTCCTGTCTATTATGACTAGAAGTGGGTTTCCTGTCTATTATGACCAGAAGTGCGTTTTCTGTCTATTATGACAAGAAGTGGGTTTCCTGTCTATTATGACTAGAAGTGGGTTTCCTGTTTATTATGACAAGAAGTGGGTTTTCTGTCTATTATGACTAGAAGTGGGTTTCCTGTCTATTATGACTAGAAGTGGGTTTTCTGTCTATTATGACTAGAAGTGGGTTTCCTGTTTATTATGACTAGAAGTGGGTTTTCTGTCTATTATGACTAGAAGTGGGTTTTCTGTCTATTATGACTAGAAGTGGGTTTACTGTCTATTATGACTAGAAGTGGGTTTCCTGTCTATTATGACTAGAAGTGGGTTTTCTGTCTATTATGACTAGAAGTGGGTTTCCTGTTTATTATGACTAGAAGTGGGTTTTCTGTCTATTATGACTAGAAGTGGGTTTTCTGTCTATTATGACTAGAAGTGGGTTTCCTGTCTATTATGACTAGAAGTGGGTTTACTGTCTATTTTAGACACATACAGATCCCACACTGTGACACACACTGTGATACCATGGCTACAAAATCTTCTTTCACTATCAAAGATCCTTTTTTTTTTGTTATTATAATTTCATTCATTGTTATTATTTCTTTCAATGTCATAACATTAATTGTTTTAATTTCAATTATAGTTATAATTTATTTTATTGTCGTAACTTTTTTATTGTTATACATTTTGTCATAGCTATTACTTCTTTCATTGTTATAAACTCTTTCATGGATAAAACTTCTTTCATGGATCTAACTTCTTTCATGGATAAAAGTTTTTTCATGGTGTAACTATTTTAGTCTCCTACCTTTTAATAACTTTATTCACTGTTGCGCCACTGCTTTCGCGAATATTTACCCATCATGTTTTCATTCACCTTCCTTTCAATATCATTCATATTTCTTTCATTGATAAACACCGTTCTTTCACTGTTAATCAATCATTCATTTACTTCAATAAGATCGTGATATAGTCCTACACACACATTTGAGTCATACACCTAGCTTTCAGTATCTTAGACACTGCTTTCATTGCTATACACCTTGCTTTCATTGTTATACACTGTGCTTTCACTGCTGTATTTTGCATTCACGTTTACCATTTTTTCTATTTTGGACGCATCCTTTACTTTTTGATACTTCTTTCATGTATATATGCCTTTCATATTGATAGACACATTTCAAGCTTCTATTTCCATGAAGAAATGAAAATATTTGAAAATCTCTGAGAGATTGTGAGGAGAATGATTGTGGTCCCCCTCTCTCTCCCCACCTATCATACAATCTATGATTCCCCCATTATATATATATATATATATATATATATATATATATATATATATATATATATATATATATATATATATATATATATATATATATATTTATATTATTAAATATGACCGAAAAAGTAAGATTAATAATTCTAACACGAATTTTCTCAATCTTTCGTACATTACGCTTCACTGTTGGAGGTAAATCAAAAATCAATTCTCCAAAATTCATTTTTATTTCTAGTCTGACGCGACACGGGCGCGTTTCGTAAAACTTATTACATTTTCAAAGACTTTAGTTCACAAATACACAACTGATTAGAACTTACGTATCTCCAATTTTATATCTACATTTGAGTGAGGTGGGAGGGGTGATGTGGCATTAACACAAGACAGAACAAGAGGGGATATTAATACGGTATTAAAAGTATCAACAGATACTTGATCAAAAGTTGTTGTTGATACTTGATCTGAAGTCTCCAAAGGAATTTGTTGACTTACTGCGGGGCACACGGGCCACAGGGATAAGAGCCTCGTTGGACGTAGAATCGCTGTTCACCAACGTACCTGTGGACGAGACAATCGGAATGATAGCCGACAGAGTGTATCGTGATCCAGCCTGTACTCCTCTTGACATGCCAGAAAATATTCTGAGGAAACTACTCCAAGCTTGTAATAAAGAGGCACCCTTCTTGAGCCCGGATGGGCACATGTATAAGCAAGTAGATGGGGTCGCCATGGGTTCTCCCCTAGGTGTCCTGTTTGCAAACTTCTACATGGGTACCATCGAGCAAAAAGTCTTAGTCGACATGAACTTGAAACCGGCCATATACTGCAGGTATGTTGACGACATTTTTACACAGGTACCTGATGTCAGACATCTGCAGGAGCTGAAGGAGGCATTTGAGCAGAGTTCCGTGCTGCGTTTCACTTACGAGATGGAAAAGGATGGGAAGCTGCCCTTTCTAGATGTAACAGTCATGGAAAAGGGCGGAGGTTTCCACACTGCAGTCTACACTAAGGAAACAAACATAGGAATGTGCCTAAATGCCAACAGCGACTGCCCTGACAGGTACAAGAGGAGTGTTGTTAACGCATATGTCGACCGTGCTCTCAGCCACAGCTCAGAATGGAAGCAAGTCGACGAAGAACTCTGTAGGGTAAGGCAGGTCCTAGTCAATAACGGTTTCTCCAATGGTTTCATCGAAGACATCATAAGAAGGAAAGTGAAAAGCCATGCAACCTCTGAAGAGACAACTAACACAACACCTATACCCCCTATTAGACTATTTTACAGGAACTTCTTTTCCACAGCTCATAAAACGGAGGAAAGGGTCCTGAAAGATATTGTTAATAGAAACGTTATCCCTACAGACAAAAATCAGAGGATACAACTGACGATTTACTATAAAACCAGAAAAACGGCCAGCCTTCTCATGAGAAACTCTCCAGACACAAAACAGAACGCTTTAAAAGAGACTAACGTCGTCTATGCCTTCAAATGCCTACTTGGGGACTGTAAGCTCCAAAAAACCCAGTATATAGGCAAGACAACAACATCTCTTTCTAGGCGTTTAACGATGCATAAGCAACAGGGCTCCATTAAGGAACATATAATCTCTTCCCACAACCAAACCATCGCCAGAGAAATCCTAGTAAACAACACAGAAATCATCGATAGATACAGCGATAGCAGGCGGCTTGAAGTTTGCGAGGCACTACACATCAAGAAGTCAACACCAGCAATCAACAGCCAATTATTGCACAACTATATTCTACCCACCTCAAGACTCCGCTCCAATATAGAAGCATCAAGAAATATGGACCTATAGGCTTTCTACAAACACTTCTATTCAATACCCATTGTTTGTGTTCTGTCTTGTGTTGATACTTTTAATACCCTATTAATATCCCCTCTTGTTCTGTCTTGTGTTAATGCCACATCACCCCTCCCACCTCACTCAAATGTAGATATAAAATTGGAGATACGTAAGTTCTAATCAGTTGTGTATTTGTGAACTAAAGTCTTTGAAAATGTAATAAGTTTTACGAAACGCGCCCGTGTCGCGTCAGACTAGAAATAAAAATGAATTTTGGAGAATTGATTTTTGATTTACCTCCAACAGTGAAGCGTAATGTACGAAAGATTGAGAAAATTCGTGTTAGAATTATTAATCTTACTTTTTCGGTCATATTTAATAATATATGTCTACAGGAAAGACTGCTACCAAAATATACTTATATATTTATATATTTATCTTCCTCTCTCTTTCCCCATTTCTGTTTTCTTCTTACCCCAAACCAACCACCTCACCCCAGATTCTTTCTCTACTCCACTCCTATTTCTTCATATTCTATTACTATTTCTACCTTTCTCTCCTTCTCTTATATTCTTTGCTCCCCCATCCTCTTCCTGTAAACTCTCTGTTCCGCCACTTACTAAATACTTTACTGTACCTCTCAACCTCCCTCGCAGCCCATCCTCCTTTTCCTTCCCATCATCTTATACATAGGTGGGTGCAGGAGCAGACTACTTCTTATCTCTTGTTAGTATTCTTAAGATCATCAATGAGAGGGGCAAGCTTTAAGTCTGACACTACCGGGTTTTCCTGGAAAATCAGCAAACTGTCAAATCGGTTTATAATCAGATTCCCCCAATTATTGATACGCGAACAGGGAGGAATAGTTAAGGTCTGGTGCCCAATCGATCCTTTCCCCCTACTAACTACCCCTCTCATCCCTACTCCTTCGTAAACTGGGAAAACATAAATGTTACACAAAAAGTCCCATCTCCTTCATAACATCTTACATAAAGTCGCTAGTCTCCGGACACCACAAGTTTTTCGTCTCCGTGGGTATCTATACCAACCATTCCAGTATCATATAAGGCCATCTCTTTCGAATCATGTTATAACCCTTTGCAATAAACCTAATATAAGTATATTTTAGACTACCAAAAACACCAATAACTTTCTTTAGTGTCCGGAGACCGGCGACGTTATCTAGTTTCTCCTCTGGGTACCGGCGGTTGTATCACATAATGGCCGCTATTTGGGTAAACAAACTTATTCATTCAACGCGTCATATATTTATGTTCATCTTACGTTATTTTTATGTTATTTATCTCTTCTTAGCTGTGCTAGATTTCTTTTTTAGCAGGACCCCATGTGTCCACGTGTGACCTCATGTATCCACGAATCCACGCGAGATTCTAAAATAAATAGTAGGCGTTGGTTCGTGATTTGTGTCAGCGAGGTGAGTTTACCATCTTCGCCTGTGGCCGAACACGTCACTCGATCATAAACAACTGGATTAGGTGCCCGGTTTACACGTGATAAAGGTAAGCTCCAAGTATACTTTGTCCCATGTCAGGTGTGTATGCAATTTGTAGCTTTCCTAACTAAACACATGGCGATGAGTCCGTTGCATTTTGTGCAATTTGCATTATAGTGAACAGTAGTGAGCATTAGTGTTGCACGGTCTTGAGAATTGCAATAGGAAGTCATGCTCGGCGTGTTGAGGAATGCTGTGCATCGTCCCACCTGCATCCTGCTATGGCGTGTGTGTGTACTCACCTAGTTGTACTCACCTAGTTGTGTCTGCAGGATCGAGCATTGACTCTTGGATCCCGCCTTTCGAGCATCGGTTGTTTACAGCAATGACTCCTGTCCTATTTCCCTATCATACCTGGTTTTAAAATTATGAATAGTATTTGCTTCCACAACCTGTTCCTGAAGTGCATTCCATTTCCCCACTACTCTCACGCTAAAAGAAAACTTCCTAACATCTCTGTGACTCATCTGAGTTTCAAGCTTCCATCCATGTCCTCTCGTTCTGTTACTATTCCGTGTGAACATTTCGTCTATGTCCACTCTGTCAATTCCTCTGAGTATCTTATACGTTCCTAACATGTCCCCCCTCTCCCTTCTTCTTTCTAATGTCGTAAGGCACAGTTCCCTCAGGCGCTCTTCATACCCCATCCCTCGTAGCTCTGGGACGAGTCTCGTTGCAAACCTCTGAACCTTTTCCAGTTTCATTATATGCTTCTTCAGATGGGGACTCCATGATGAGGCGGCATACTCTAAGACTGGCCTTACGTAGGCAGTGTAAAGCGCCCTAAATGCCTCCTTACTTAGGTTTCTGAATGATGTTCTAACTTTTGCCAGTGTAGAGTACGCTGCTGTCGTTATCCTATTAATATGTGCCTCAGGAGATAGATTAGGTGTTACGTCCACCCCCAGGTCTCTTTCACGCGTCGTTACAGGTAGGCTGTTCCCCTTCATTGTGTACTGTCCCTTTGGTCTCCTATCTCCTAGTCCCATTTCCATAACTTTACATTTGCTCGTGTTGAATTCTAGTAGCCATTTCTCTGACCATCTCTGCAATCTGTTCAGGTCCTCTTGGAGGATCCTGCAATCCTCATCTGTCACAACTCTTCTCATCAACTTTGCATCATCCGCAAACATCGACATGTAGGACTCTACGCCTGTAAACATGTCGTTAACATATACAAGAAATAGAATTGGTCCCAGCACCGATCCTTGTGGTACTCCACTTGTTACTGTTCGCCAGTCCGACTTCTCGCCCCTTACCGTAACTCTTTGGCTCCTTCCTGTTAGGTAGTTCCTTATCCATTCTAGGACCTTTCCCCCCACCCCCGCCTGCCTCTCGAGCTTGAACAGCAGTCTCATGTGCGGTACTGTATCAAAGGCTTTTTGGCAGTCCAGAAATATGCAGTCTGCCCAACCATCTCTGTCCTGTCTTATCCTCGTTATTTTATCATAGAATTCCAGGTTTGTTAGGCACGATTTCCCTGTCCAGAACCCATTTTGATGTTTGTTCACAAACCTAATGTTCTCCAGGTGTGCAACCAGTCGCAGCCTAATTATTCTTTCCAGTATTTTACAGGGGATGCTTGTCAGTGATACAGGTCTGTAGTTAAGTGCTCCTCCTATCTCCTTTCTTGAAGATCGGCACGACATTTGCCTTCTTCCAGCAACTGGGCAATTCCCCTGACATAAGTGACTCATTAAAGATCATTGCCAGAGGCACGCTGAGGGCCTGTGCTGCTTCTTTTAGTATCCACGGTGATACTTTGTCTGGTCCAACTGCTTTAGTTGCATCTAGAGTTGTCAACTGTTTCATTACCTCCTCTGCTGTCACCTCTATATCTGATAGTCTTTCATCTAGGGTAACCCCTTCCAACAATGGGAGCTGCTCAGGCTCTGTAGTGAACATTCCATGGAAACTGGCATTCAGTGCCTCGCAGATTTCCTTGTCACTTTCAGTATATGCCCCCTCTGTCTTCCTTAGTCTTGTCACTTGGTCGTTCACCGACATTTTTCTTCTTATATGACTGTGTAGTAACTTAGGTTGTTTTTTCGCTTTGATTGCAATATCGTTCTCATAGTCCCTTTCCGATGTTCGTCTTATGTTAATGTAATCGTTCCTAGCTCTGTTGTATCTGCTTCTGTTGTCCTCTGTTCTTTGTGTTCTGTACTTCCTCCACTCCCGTCTGCTGGCCATTTTTGCTTCCTGACACTGTCTATTAAACCATGGGTTATTATATTCCTTCTTATTTTTTCCCTTTACCGTTGGTATAAATCTCTCTTCGGCCTCCTGGCATTTCTGTATGACTAGGTCCATCATATCTTGGACTGTTTTTCCTCTAATTTCTTCCTCCCACTGCACTTCACCCAGATAGTCCCTTATCCTCATATAGTCCCCTTTCCTGTAGTCAGCTCTCCTTTCCCAGATCTCTTGTCCCATGTGTGTGTGTGTGTGTGTGTGTGTGTGTGTGTGTGTGTGTGTGTGTGTGTGTGAGTGTGTGTGTGTGTGTGTGTGTGTGTGTGTGTGTGTGTGTGTGTGTGTGTGTGTGTGTGTGTGACGCAGGAACTGGGGGTGTGTTTTATTTGCAGACAAATACCTTTAGTAATGCTGGAGCTAAAAGATGGTAGTGGTGTTGTGAGCTGTTTGTGGTGGTGAGAAGGTTGTTGTTGATGAGGTTGTCACGGCGACAAAGATGATGACTAACAAGATAAATGTATTCACGTTCACGGGTAATACAATACTCAGACCTTTCCGCACACACCCACGTCCCACCCTCCGTACACATTTCACACACACATCACCCCCACACACTTACACATGCCAGCTCCACCCACACTCCCACATACACATCAAAACACACACACACACACCACCCCCATTCACCTCCCCTACTCATCACTTAACAGACCTTCCCTAATCATCATTAAACACACCTCCCCTAATCATCACTTTACACATTCTCTCTAACACCAGGGCCATCAGAGCATAACATTTATGAAAACACACTTGTCTGTGGAATCAAGAACAGTAACGTCGGCTGAGAAGTTACAAGTCAACTCATGAACGCAGATTCGATCACATCGTATAGCCTCAATAATTCCTCGTAGATAAATCACGTTCTTGTGGATATTACAGTGAATGAATAAAGTTTACATTAAACACTGCATAAAATAGTCCTCATATCGCCTCCACGTTAATGGGACTCAAAAATAATTGTCAAAATAATGTCATGAAGGTATAATTTACGGACCGCTTGCCCAGTCACTCGTAATATATAAATTACATGATTAAATACCAGAACTGTGCCACTGATGTAAGGTAATTATAAATGGTGAATATAATTCGCCACCACTAAAATAGTGAGAGTTACTCTTTATAAACTCCAGACGAAGTTTGAACAATAATGTGCTGTAAAGTGCTCGAGCTGTTTCATTTGGTTGATAAGCCAAACTCCAGATGTAAATATACTTCATTTTAACTACAAATAAGTGTTTAATAAATAATGCTTTAGTGAAACGTTGACTTCATGCTGCTATCATCAAATCATATTAAATATGAAATTTAGTAATAAAAGTAATAGGGGGAAAAAATCAGTTGAAGCAGCGAGGGGGTATAGAACCAGCGTCCTGGTGGTCACCAGACACGTGGTAAAGGTGCGCGTCTGGTAGTTAGTTGGACTCTGGTTCGAATCCCTCACTGCTCCAGCTGATTTTCTCATTGATATTTTACGCCATTGTGACTTATTTGTGAAAGTAATAGTTAAAAACATATATAAATATTGTCAAAGTGTGTTAAGAACTTTTATCTATAACAGTGAACAATAACACGACACGCATGAAGCTATGAAAATGTTCACGAGAGTTCATCGACTATTATAAAGTTTTAATGTACCAGTGCAAAATGGACGATAACACGAGACTTGTAAATATGACTCGTTCCTCAATCCCATTGTTGGAGGACATGAATATTGTTGTGTTTATTAACCAAGCCTAGGATAGCTCTCACCTCCCCTAGGACACCTACTCACCTCACTTAGGACACCTACTCACCTCCCCTAGGACACCTACTCACCTCCCCTAGGACACCTACTCACCTCCCCTAGGACAGCTACTCACCTCCCCTAGGACACCTACTCACCTCCCCTAGGACAGCTGCTCACCTCCCCTAGGACAGCTACTCACCTCCCCTAGGACTCCTACTCACCTCGCCTAGGACACCTACTCACCTCCCCTAGGACTCCTACTCACCTCCCCTAGGACACCTACTCACCTCCCCTAGGACAGCTACTCACCTCCCCTAGGACACCTACTCACCTCCCCTAGGACACCTACTCACCTCCCCTAGGACAGCTGCTCACCTCCCCTAGGACACCTACTCACCTCCCCTAGGACACCTACTCACCTCCCCTAGGACAGCTGCTCACCTCCCCTAGAACACCTACTCACCTCCCCTAGGACACCTACTCACCTCCCCTAGGACACCTACTCACCTCCCCTAGGACAGCTGCTCACCTCCCCTAGGACACCTACTCACCTCGCCTAGGACTCCTACTCACCTCCCCTAGGACACCTACTCACCTCCCCTAGGACACCTACTCACCTCCCCTAGGACACCTACTCACCTCGCCTAGGACACATACTCACCTCCCCTAGGACACCTACTCACCTCCCCTAGGACTCCTACTCACCTCGCCTAGGACACCTACTCACCTCCCCTAGATAGCAGCATACAACAATTACCTATCTTCCTGGTACCTATTCGAGTGAATAGGTGAATCAGATTAAATCAGTGAATCAGGAAACGTTGCTCAACCGTCTATGTCCTACCGCGGGAACCGAACCCCTGGATATTATCGTTCAAAAATAGTGCTGATCGCTTACTATATCAAAACCATAACAAATGCCACAGTGAAGAATATGTTTCACGTCGATAGACAGAGGAATTCTGTCGTCTTAGCAAACGCTTTACGATTCATAGACCGCTGAAGTTTTACAGTTAAATAGGAAACAAAAGTTATTAAAAATTCCATTGCTTCTATAGCAGGACAAAAAATATAGAAAATATAATGAATTTGTTTAAATTCATTCTATTTGGCCATACAAATCATAAATAATATGCCTTTACTAGTCAAGTTAGAAGACAGTGAGTACAAATTTGCTTAAATTTGTTACAAATTGCAAACTGGCCGTGCGTATTGCAACCAAGACCATCATACCTGAAGTCTAGGAAATAATATCCCAAAATATTACAACAAAAGTTAAACATTAAATACTTAAAATGTAAAATAAAGCTATATAAACTTCGACCAATCATCTTGATTTTAGTAGTAAACAATTACCTATCACCTGCAAACAATTATTTGAGATCACAGAGTATAACACAGATTATCTATTAAGGGTAAAGCTTCCCATCGTCGTTACCACAGAAATAGCTCGTTTTCAACGAATCTAGAATATACAGCACAATGTCTCATTGAATATGACCGCATATTCAGTATTTACTATCTTCTGATTTAAGGCTTCTATCCCTCTAACTATTTTCCTAGCATCAGGGCTTAGCTGAAAGTGGAGTTCTATAAAACTCATTTTCGTTATTTCAAGGTGAAGAAAAAAGTGAATTACTATAGAATGTGTTACACTTATTTATACAATTTGCACAACGTTTCGAACCTCCATGGTTCATTCTCAAATATATATATATATATATATATATATATATATATATATATATATATATATATATATATATATATATATATATATATATATATATATATATATATATATATATATATATATATATTTATATATATATATATATATATATATATATATATATATATATATATATATATATATATATATATATATATACACACAATATACAGCACTTGGAAGATGTGAGGACAGAGAGCTGGGATATGAGGATGGGGTGAAGGAATGATGTCCAACTACTTTAGACCATTGGGGATTGAACTTGGGCCGCTCTACCGACCATCCCTAGTGGAACAGTGATTATCAGAGAGCATTTCATCAATTTCCTCCTAAATGCGCACACTACTCATAGAGCTATATATTTTACCCCCTGTAAATGTACTTATAATACCTATGCGCATTTAGGGGTTAAAGCCTGTTTTCAAAAGTAAAGACATGATGTAATTTGTAGCATAATAAGCGCGTTAGTAAATTGGTTTTGGTATGCAAATAACGTAGTTTTAAATGGAAATCCTCGACGAAACAAGCAGAGTGGCACAGAGTTCCTCAGAGTGCCACAGAGTGATTCAGAGTGCCACAGAGTGCCTCAGAGTGCCACATAGTGCCTCAGAGTGCCACAGAGTGCCTCAGAGTGCCTCACAGTGCCAGAGAGTGCCTCTGAGTGCCACAGAGTGCCACAGAAGGGTCCGCCCTCGGCACTGTGTTGTATTTGATTTACGTAAAGTAGCAGACCGAGTGCCAGCCTACCCACCGTAGTCGATTGGGCTGATGATGGGCAGGAGAGCTTCAAAGCTACTAAATATTTAAAGCTATATATACAGGAAACAAACAAGAAATAAAAAGACATTGGAGGAAACTCACAGAGGAAATGAAAGATGAACGCATAGAGTCTTGTAAATGATACTGGCTAATGGACACATACCTGATCAACTAGGCTGTGATCCGTACTTCAGGCTGCGAGCAACCGCGTCCAAGAGCCTGGTTGACCAGTTCAGAAACCAGGAGGCAACCAGTTGTGCAACAGCGCCGCGGGGACGCTAAGCCTCGGAAGCACCTCAAGATATGGCAGAATAAGTACTGTATTGAGGCTATTCCAAACCCCAAGGGTTCCATTCAGAGCTCTTTCGCATTTCGATCAGATTATGTCATCTTCATTCATTGTTGTCATCTTCATTTATTAGTCCCTATATTGTGGAATATTCATTGCAGTTTCGGCGGTCTGTCTGCTACAGGAGATGGACATTATGTACATATGTGTGCCTGTGTACATAGGGAAAGTCATTCTGTGGATATATGGAAAGATATATACGATATACCCCTGCACTATGACCAGCACATATACTCTCGTGCCGTGGAGTATATACACATAACATACCAGCCGAAATATAACGCAATATACATATGTGGGAACCGACCTGTGAGATTTATATTTATTTAATTTATATGAATTTATATAGAATTTATATTTACGTTAATTTATATATTTCGATAGCAATTGGTATGATGATAAGTGGACTGTATTTCTGCAATAATCTCACAAATCGATCCTCTACACATTAGGGAGGGTTTATATTGAATTTATATATATGCAGCCAATCAAACTACAGTATTAACTACACATTAGTGTACATTGAAGAGGTTCCTTATCTTATTGTACAGCAGGCCTTAGTCCACCAGGTATAACCAGGATGTAGACACCAAATTATCCTCTTTGAGGTAGCTTCCATCACCCAGTAACTGGCACACTAAGCATGCTTCCTCGTCTTGACCTGTCAAAAGGGCGCTAGGTATGAAGCCAGAATCCTAATATATGACAGCTATATCAGAGAAAACACTGTACAAGGAACCATAAAGACCTAGGCTTAATTACCTTGTTTGAGTCGATCATTTGTGATCTAACTGGCACCCAATATCTACTGACATTAATGTCCATAAATGAAAAATAAACGGGTTTCGGAAAGACACTTCCCTTGTATTTGTTGACAGTGTGTTGATGATGGCAGATCACTACTCTGATCTTCCATAACACTTCGTCCAAGAGAATTTATAGGAGCCGTAATTCGCTCCACGACTCTGTGGTCTTAAACAATAATGACCGACCACTCCCTCCTCACTGACGCTACTGGCCTACATTGTCCAGATGACAGTAAGTGATAGAAGGGTCACATTTACTCTATTTTGATATTGATAATTAAGTTAATTTATATGAGATGTTTTTATGATGGTAAAGTCCAAAGACTAATGTATTTAAGAATAATTCCCACCATAATAGGTGGTGAATTTATAATAGTATGTGGTAATGATATCCCGTTTTCTATAGACGGAAATTCCACTACAAGTTACATTTTCTATGGGTTAACTTGTTTATACAACACAGCAGTATTATCTGCCTGAATGATATTATTAAATGGTGTCGGATTTTCTGACAACATACATATATATATATATATATATATATATATATATATATATATATATATATATATATATATATATATATGTCGTACCTAGTAGCCAGAACGCACTTCTCGGCCTACTATTCAAGGCCCGATTTGCCTAATAAGTCAAGTTTTCCTGAATTAATATATTTTCTATAATTTTTTTCTTATGAAATGATAAAGCTACCCATTTCATTATGTATGAGGTCAATTTTTTTTTATTGGAGTTAAAATTAACGTAGATATATGGCCGAACCTAACCAACCCTACCTAACCTAACCTAACCTATCTTTATAGGTTAGGTTGGGTTAGGTAGCCGAAAAAGTTAGGTTAGGTTAGGTTAGGTAGGTTAGATAGTCGAAAAACAATTAATTCATGAAAATTTAGCTTATTAGGCAAATCGGGCCTTGCATAGTAGGCTGAGAAGTGAGTTCTGGCTACTAGGTACGACATATATATATATATATATATATATATATATATATATATATATATATATATATATATATATATATATATATATATATATATAACCCTACCTAACCTAACCTAACCTATCTTTATAGGTTAGGTTGGGTTAGGTAGCCGAAAAAGTTAGGTTAGGTTAGGTTAGGTAGGTTAGATAGTCGAAAAACAATTAATTCATGAAAACTTAGCTTATTAGGCAAATCGGGCCTTGCATAGTAGGCTGAGAAGTGAGTTCTGGCTACTAGGTACGACATATATATATATATATATATATATATATATATATATATATATATATATATATATATATATATATATATATATATATATATATATGTCGTACCTAGTAGCCAGAACGCACTTCTCAGCCTACTATGCAAGGCCCGATTTGCCTAATAAGCCAAGTTTTCATGAATTAATTGTTTTTCGACTACCTAACCTACCTAACCTAACCTAACCAAACTTTTTCGGCTACCTAACCTAACCTAACCTATAAAGATAGGTTAGGTTAGGTTAGGTAGGGCTGGTTAGGTTCAGTCACATATCTACGTTAATTTTAACTCCAATAAAAAAAAATTGACCTCATACATAATGAAATGGGTAGCTTTATCATTTCATAAGAAACAAATTATAGAAAATATATTAATTCATGAAAACTTTGCTTATTAGGCAAATCGGGCCTTGCATAGTAGGCCGAGAAGTGCGTTCTGGCTACTAGGTACGACATATATATATATATATATATATATATATATATATATATATATATATATGTCGTACCTAGTAGCCAGAACTCACTTCTCAGCCTACTATTCAAGGCACGATTTGCCTAATAAGCCAAGTTTTCCTGAATTAATATATTTACTATAATTTTTTTCTTATGAAATGATAAAGCAACCCTTTTCTCTATGTATGAGGTCAATTTTTTTTTATTGGAGTTAAAATTAACGTAGATATATGACCGAACCTAACCAACCCTACCTAACCTAACCTAACCTATATTTATATGTAAGGTTAGGTTAGGTAGCCAAAAAAAGCTAGGTTAGGTTAGGTTAGGTAGGTTAGGTAGACGAAAAAACATTAATTCATGAAAACTTGGCTTATTAGGCAAATCGGGCCTTGCATAGTAGGCTGAGAAGTGCGTTCTGGCTACTAGGTACGACATATATATATATATATATATATATATATATATATATATATATATATATATATATATATATATTAGTATATTTTGGTAGCAGTCTTTCCTGTAGACATATATTATTAAATATGACCGAAAAAGTAAGATTAATAATTCTAACACGAATTTTCTCAATCTTTCGTACATTACGCTTCACTGTTGGAGGTAAATCAAAAATCACTTCTCCAAAATTCATTTTTATTTCTAGTCTGACGCGACACGGGCGCGTTTCGTAAAACTTATTACATTTTCAAAGACTTCACAAATACACAACTGATTAGAACTTACGTCTCTCTGATATTATATCTACATTTGAGTGAGGTGGGAAGGATGATGTGGCATTAACACAAGACAGAACAGGGGATATTAATAGGGTATTAAAAGTATCAACACAAGACAGAACAGAAAACAATGGGTATTGAATAGAAGTGTTTGTAGAAAGCCTATTGGTCCATATTTCTTGATGCTTCTATATTGGAGCGGAGTCTTGAGGTGGGTAGAATATAGTTGTGCAATAATTGGCTGTTGATTGCTGGTGTTGACTTCTTGATGTGTAGTGCCTCGCAAACGTCAAGCCGCCTGCTATCGCTGTATCTATCGATGATTTCTGTGTTGTTTACTAGGATTTCTCTGGCGATGGTTTGGTTATGGGAAGAGATTATATGTTCCTTAATGGAGCCCTGTTGCTTATGCATCGTTAAACGCCTAGAAAGAGATGTTGTTGTCTTGCCTATATACTGGGTTTTTTGGAGCTTACAGTCCCCAAGTGGGCATTTGAAGGCATAGACGACGTTAGTCTCTTTTAAAGCGTTCTGTTTTGTGTCTGGAGAGTTTCTCATGAGTAGGCTGGCCGTTTTTCTGGTTTTATATCAGAGAGACGTAAGTTCTAATCAGTTGTGTATTTGTGAAGTCTTTGAAAATGTAATAAGTTTTACGAAACGCGCCCGTGTCGCGTCAGACTAGAAATAAAAATGAATTTTGGAGAAGTGATTTTTGATTTACCTCCAACAGTGAAGCGTAATGTACGAAAGATTGAGAAAATTCGTGTTAGAATTATTAATCTTACTTTTTCGGTCATATTTAATAATATATATATATATATATATATATATATATATATATATATATATATATATATATGTCGTACCTAGTAGCCAGAACGCACTTCTCAGCCTAATATGCAAGGCCCGATTTGCCTAATAAGCCAAGTTTTCATGAAATAATTGTTTTTCGACTACCTAACCTACCTAACCTAACCTAACCTAACTTTTTCGGCTACCTAACCTAACCTAACCTATAAAGATAGGTTAGGTTAGGTTAGGTAGGGTTAGTTAGGTTCGGTCATATATCTACGTTAATTTTAACTCCAATAAAAAAATTGACCTCATACATCATGAAATTGGTAGCTTTATCATTTCATAAGAAAAAAATTAGAGAAAATATATTAATTCAGGAAAACTTGGCTTATTAGGCAAATCGGGCCTTGCATAGTAGGCTGAGAAGTGCGTTCTGGCTACTAGGTACGACATATATATATATGTCGTACCTAGTAGCCAGAACGCACTTCTCAGCCTACTATGCAAGGATCAATTTGCCTAATAAGCCAAGTTTTCATGAATTAATTCCTTTTCGACTACCTAACCTACCTAACCTAACCTAACCTATCTTTTTCGGATACCTAACCTAACCTAACCTATAAAGATAGGTTAGGTTAGGTTAGGTAGGGTTGGTTAGGTTCGGTCATATATCTACGTTAATTTTACCTCCAATAAAAGAATTGGACCTCATACATAATGAAATGGGTAGCTTTATCATTTCATAAGAAAAAAGTTAGAGAAAATATATTAATTCAGGAAAACTAGGCTTATTAGGCAAATCGGGCCTTGCATAGTAGGCCGAGAAGTGCATTCTGGCTACTAGGTACGACATATATATATATATATATATATATATATATATATATATATATGTATAGTCCCTTGAGGACTATATGGACTATATGAGGACTAGGACAAGATGTCCCTTGAGGACGGAGGAGGGGGACGGACACGTGGTGAGCAAGGTCCTACACTTGAACCAATTTCAACGAGGATCACGATGCCTGAGCCAGCCAAGACTTAACCTGTGTAGGTATGAATACCTGCTGAAGGCCCCGGGGGTGACAAGAAGAACCGTATCTCCTTCATTCCAACACTATGAACGTTGAAAGGTGCGTTGTCTGAGCTTTGTGTATGGCGAGGCAGGTACAGTGTATGGGTGAGGGTGAGGGGAGGGTCGCCGCCGTCTCAGTGCCGCCACCCACCAGCCCCCAAGGCGGGGTACGGGGGGAAGGGGGAGTGATGGGGGAGGCTCTCGAGCTGCCTACAGTGATGTTAGTGGAAAGTTAGTGCGTTCATAAGCAAATCGGTGAGTGTAGTGTTAAAAACAAAGTGCACTAGTGATTTCCCCGAGTGTTTGATAGTGTGTAACAAGTGTGACGGCAGCCTCCCTCATGTGCCCCCCCCTCCACCACCCCCGCCCGCCATCTTCCCCCACCCCGCTACCGGCGCCCTATACCAGCCAGCCGCCCATCAACACACAGCCTACCCACACACGGTGCCCAGGCCATGCCCAACTCCCCCAGGAGGGTAATGCTTGCCGTGTTACTCTCCATCTGGGAAGGAGAGGGTGCACTCAGCGGGCAGCCAGGCGTCATCACATCTAGGCATGGCACATGCCGCACCTGACACCCAGCCTCTTTCCAGCCAAGAAGATGGCCACCCAAGAGGAAACTGTCAAGTGTGTGACAGACGGTATCGTCTCAATTCAAATGGAACTGTCCGCTATCATTCTCTCAATTCAGGTGGTTGTCTAGGGTCTAGGCGCCTGCCCCGGGGCAGTGACGATGGACAACCTGCTGCAGGAGCGAGGAACAATACCTCCCTCAACTTCATTTCAGCAGATAATCTGCTTGAAGCAATCAAAGCGACGTCCACCAGGACCTTGCCCCACATCCCCAAGGCTGCCCGTCATCAAGCAGCAGCCAAACTCACCAGTCTGCTAACAAAGGTCAACATTGTTCCTAGAACCATTGGAGCATGGCACAATCTCCTTCTATTTGGGAATGCATGCCTAGCATTACCGCCCAGGAGAGACAAGTCATTAGCAACCTCTGTAATCAGAGCTCTTAATGAATTCCCCAGAGCAGACAACCTAGTCCGCCTCCCCCCTCGTGCCAAGAACACCAGCCGCAGGACGACCAACAATAACTCATCTGAGAACCACAAAATGAGAGCACAGATCACCAGGAAAATAGAAGAGGGCAATACCACAGGTGCCTTCAGAATCATGACCAGCGATGACACTATTGACCCCAGGAACGCCACGACAGCAGAGGCTCTTCAAGACAAACACCCACCCAGAGCCCCCGACAGCAGCAGGGATCCCCAGGAAAACAATGCTGGCATAGAACCCTTGACTGTTCGAGAATCTGAGGTGTACAAAGCAGCCATGTCTTTCCCAACAGTTTCAGCAGGGGGCTTTACAGGCCTAAGACCCCAGCACATCAAACAAATGCTGAACCCGGTGCTTGGAGATGCTGCAAAGGACCTTCTAGTGGAACTTACCAGATTCTCCAACATGTGTTTGGCTGGCGGCATCCCTGAGGACATCAGGCCTGTCTTTTATGGAGCAGCACTCTGTGCTCTAAAGAAGAAGGATAGGGGTATCAGGCCCATTGCCGTTGGCAACACCCTCCGACGCCTTGTAGCTAAGGCTGCAGTGAGATCTATCAGCCAGGAAGCAGCCACCTTGCTGAAACCTCATCAGCTCGGGTTTGGGATTCCCCTAGGTTGTGAAGCTGCAGCACATGCAGCGCGGGCTTACATTGCTGATCTCCCGGACCAGAAGGCACTAGTAAAGCTTGACTTCCAAAATGCCTTCAATCAAGTCAGACGAGACCCTGTCCTCAGGGCTGTACACAACCATTTCCGTCCCCTTTACCCATTCATCCGATCGTGCTACAGTGGGGACTCTAAGCTTCTTTTTGGGGAGCATGAAATAAACTCCTGTGAAGGTGTCCAACAAGGTGACCCCTTAGCCCCCCTCCTTTTCTGCCTAGCTATCAAAGAGGTCACTGATAGTCTGACAAGCGAGCTAAACATCTGGTACCTGGATGATGGCACTCTAGCTGGAACTCCGGAAACCATTTTGGGGGATATAAGGAAAATCCAGGAGCAGGGAGCAGCCTTAGGCCTCATTCTCAATGCATCCAAATGTGAAATAATCTCCCGCAACCCAGACATCACTGGGCAAATACAAAATGCTCTTCCAGACATTCTCGTTGTCGAGCCACCGGACTGCACTCTCCTGGGTGCCCCCATTGGCCCACGAGCAATCGAGGAGGTCCTAGCTGCAAAAATCACTGACCTAAAGAGAATGCAGGACAGGATTGACAAGATTGATGCCCATGATGCTCTCTTTCTCCTTACAAGATGCCTG
>NC_091153.1:55522747-55544136 GCF_040958095.1 Procambarus clarkii
CTCTCTCAGAGTACCTGTGGCACCTTTGCTCTCAACGGGGGTATTCTGCACATCCTGCCATGCCTTCTGGTCTCATGTGGTGCTACTTCTTTGTGCAGGTTTGGGACCAGCCTCTCTAATAGGAGGCCAGGAGACACCTGTTAATTTAATTTCATATTGAAACACCAACAGAGCACAGACAAGAAGTCAATTATAGATAAGAGAGATAGATATAGTAGCATGTTGCGACAGATGTCCGGGAACCATAAATGTCACTGTAGGCGCGGTAAATAGTCCTTGTTACTTATCTTAAAACCTGATCAATACAGATAAAATAATTCAGAAACAAGTCAAAAACAGATTTTTCTTATTACATCCATTTCTCATTGTATAATTACAGGTTAAATTACATTTTTAGATATCATTGGTACACCTAATAATTATTAATATATTACACCAGCCATAATTAAGTAATTAGTTACATATAAACAATTCAATATATATATATATATATATATATATATATATATATATATATATATATATATATATATATATATATATATATATATATATATATATATATATATATATATATATATACATTATATATATATATAACACATTAGGGGCTGCGAGGAACCGCGTCCAACAGCCTGGTTGGTCAGTCCATTAATCACGTGTTTATTTTCGTGATATACACACACACACACATATATATATATATATATATATATATATATATATATATATATATATATATATATATATATATATATATATATATATATATATATATATATATATATATATATATATATATATATATATTACCTGTTAGAATCGTATACTAATTGGATATTTACAGTTCCTAGTTTGCCCGATATAAATTGGCATTATTTACTTTAGATCTTACTGATGTCATTAGTATTTTATCAAAACAGTCAAATCCACGAAGATAAGATCCTAACTGAAGACTGTCTTACGAGTAATAAGTGTTAAGCTTAGACTAGTTTTGTCTTAAACTGAAAGACTTATAGAAGATAAGACAGTTATTTAGAAGTTGCATTCTCCCAAATACGGATATAATATTTGTTTAAATGGAAATCGAGTACCCCCTCCCAAATTTTCGCAAGTTCAAAATTTTTTAATGTATTCTCCAAAGTCTGAAATAAAGGAATTTGTAATCTTGTTAACCTTCAATTTCTTGATAACATTGAGAGGAAAATTGCTTCTTAGATTTGTATCGTCTTCAGAAAAAAAAGGTAAACCTATCTATGAGTTTTATGTAGGGAGTAAAATCTGTTTTTGAATTTGTAATCTTTTCTATGCTTTAATTCTTAAAAAAAATGCACCAGTTACTCTATAGTCAAAGATTTTACCAGCAATATTTCTCAATATATAAATGATCACATTGCATAAAAAGCTATACCGCATAGTGTCTAAACATTAGAATTTTTGGGATACAATGTTTAAGATGCAATATGATCACTAAATTTGGTGAGAAATAATTTTGGCAAAATCAGTTTAATTAATACATGAAATACTCACAATTTATATCACCTTAAATTATTTTCATCGGGTCTTATAGAACGTTAATAAAATTATTTATATGTTCTTATAACATAAATTCTTATATGTATAAGTACTTATATATGTTCGAGTCCTGTAGAACTTTCTTATAAGTATTCATATGTTCTCTGGGTCCTGTAGAATTTTCCTGAAAGCATTAGTATGTCCCACGGGTCAAGTAGAACTTTTCTAAAAGTAAAAGTAGAAAAAAATATAAAATAAGTATTTTCCTATGAATATGAATATGAATATGAATATGAATATAATATGAATATAAACCCAGGTTTATTTAATTTTATCCTGCAGCACATCAAATGGATCAACATCAGGATTATGAACTTGTTCGGATAACACTTAATGATCTTTTTTGGTACATGGATCTTTATAAACATGCAAATCGATAATACGAAAAAAACTGGACTCCACCACTGACCAAAGGAGAATACAAATTCTGGAACCTATACTCATAAGATAAAAAAGACGCACGCTAAATATATATATATAGAACATTCAGCTCCTGATCTCACTAAACATCACCACGTAACAACATATCTACCCATCATAACCACATACCCATATCATCACCACATCTACCTACCCAACCACCGAAGGGACCCGTTTTTCGCGCAATGCCTTACCCAATGTTTGATTAGCCATTTTCTCTTTATTCTTACAGTACTTCCTTATTCCTAACCCTATATTTTGATTGTTTTATATTAAATAAAATAATCTTTATTACTATAATACTTCAACCCCTTACCTCACTCCTTCACCCTTTCCACCTTTTGTATTAAACCCAAAAATGCACGTTTTGTATTCATTGTTTTCCTGAAGATGTTCCAGACTGGAATAAAACGTTGTAGAAAATAAATCCATCCATAATTACTAAGAGTTTCTTTATAAGGAACTTGGTAACATGATTGTTCCTTTCTTGTCTTGAATCATCGTTCACGCCGTTGATATTTTTGTTATGTATTTGAATTCTATACATTTAAACTTGACATATATGTACAAAATTAAGGATAATTCTAAAATTTATTTTCTTGATACATTAGTCATGAATACTGGAGTTCAATTTGTTACGTCACTTTACCGTAAACCCACATTTACAAAACTGGGTTTACATTATCTTAGTTTTCGTCCAAAACTATGCAAACTGAATATAATTAAAACTTAAATAAACAGAGCTTTTAATCTCTGTTCAGATTATAAATTACTTGATACTGAAGTTCAGTTTCTGCATGAATTTCAAGTGTGGTTGCTATCAAGATATTTTATAGAATTCTGGGGAGATTCTTAACTACCAATTTAAACCTACTATCGAGGTAATTACAGTTCCAAGAGGTATACTGTATCTATATATGGAAACTTTATATGCTGAAAGTTATTCCTTTGGGAATGAACATCGGCATATTCTTAGTCATATCCACAAATTAGGTTTCAGTTTGTTTTTAATAACAATAACACCATTATAATCTATTTAAAACGTGGAGATCCATTAGCTCAAATTATCTATATATTTCTTACGTCCATCTTCCCTCTTGAAAAAAGTTGAAAATTAACTCTCCAAAATTCATGTTTCGATTTTAATGGGTCTGATGTACTCACCTAGTTGTGCTTACGGGGGTTGAACTTTATCTTTTTGGTCCCTCCTCTCAACTGTAATTCTGTGACACTTGAGGATGTGGTCCCATTGAATACACCTTAGCATCTTCGGAGGCAAATTGAAGACAGACTGACACGGATAGCGGTGTGTTTTCGCTATTCTTTTGCAAGGTTTGGGTAATCATCTTCTGTATTCTAATGGGTTGGCTACGGGATTTGGTATACACTGTTACTATTCACTTGGTCCTGTAGTTAACAAGACGTGCCTATATTTAAACTTTCAGTAACAATTTGAGTGATTTATATGAAATGCTACACTATGTCTAATCTCTTATTTTAGATGTATATGTCCATTATCTTGGTGTTGCTGCTTAAGATATTTCTAATGACGGTCTGCCTACGTGAATAATTAATGACATATTTAATAGTGAGCTTTTCCCCAGTGATCTTAATATAGAGGCAAGACGACAACACCTTTTTCAAGGCACCATTCAGTGCTCAAACAAGCATGACGAAGATCACAGAGGTCTACACACAATGAACTTTAATATTCAACTACACTATGGCAAGCATGAGAGCACAATGGATCAGTCTAATATTGTGGGAACCGACCTGTGAGATTTATATTTATTTAATTTATATGAATTTATATTTACGTTAATTTATATACTTCGATAGCAATTTGTATAATGATAAGTGGACTGTATTTCTGCAATAATCTCTTAATCTCACAAATCGATCCTCTACACATTAGGGGGGGTTTATATTAAATGAATTTATATATATGCAGCCAATCAAACTTCAGTATTAGACTACATACATTGAAAAGGTTCCTTATCTTATAGTACAGCAGGTTAGTCCACCAGGTATAACTAGGGTGTAGACACCACATTTTCCTCTTTGAGGTAGCTTCCATCACCCAGTAACTGGTGCACAAAGTCTTGCTTCCTCGTCTTGACCTGTCAAAAGGGCGCTAGCTGTAAAGCCAGAATACTATATATGGCAAGCTATATCAGAGAAAACACTATACATGGAACAATGAAGACCTGGCTTAATTACCTTGAGTATGAGGCGATTTCGTGATCTAACCGGGCACCCTACCCAATGACATTAATGGCCACTAATGATAGATAAACGGGTTTCGGAAACACACTTAACTTGAATTTGTTGACAGCGTGTGATAATGGTACACCTTTGGTTTCCATAACACTTCGTCCAAGTAAAATTAACAGGAGCCGAATTGCTCCCTGCGCCTCTGGTTTAGTATCAACAATGGCTGCCCCTCCTCACTCCTCACTAACGCCTGGCTTACATTGTCCAGATGTCAATAAGTGATAGAAGGGTCACATTTACTCTACTTTAATATTGATAATTAAGTTAATTTATATGAAATGTTTTATGATGGTAAAGTCCAAAGACTAATGTATTTAAGAATAATTCCCACCGTAATACGTGGTGAATATAATAGTATGTGGTGATGATATCCCGTTTTCTATAGACGGTAATTCCACTACAAGTTACGTTTTATATGGGTTACTTGTTGGTAATACAGCAGCAATTATTATCTGTCTGTATGATATATTAAATGGTGTCGGATTTTCCGACAAATATATGAAAATTTTAATTATATTTCCCTTGATGTATTTCGTATTTGATGTGATTTTTAAAGTAACTACCATCTATGACAATGTGTAAATTACTCATTTCTGAGCGCTGCGTGTGAATTTATCTTGCAGCTGCAATATACAGTGGCTTTCATAAATACATTTTTTAAGTTTTTGAGCAAAATATGAAATTATTAACCAGATCAATTAAGGAAGTTTGGTTTCTGGCACCAATGTGGCAGTTACGAAGAGTCTGCACAAAGATTAGGCTGAAATGGTGCCAATTGGCGGGAATGTAATTTGATGTCACCGTTTATTTAAATGGTTAGTTGAAACAGTTGAATTTACATTTCCTTTATTATTTTTTTTTCATTTATTTCCAGAGGTTGGGGGTTGGTTGTGGGTTGGGTATGTGGAAGTGACACTCGGGTGTTGAGGGAACAACTATGTTTCTAGATATTAAAGTTGCAACATATTGAAGAAGGAAAAGATGAACCATTTTAAACACTCGGAAAAAACATAAAGAAGAAAGAAAGCTGGCGCTACGCTGAATACATTGACAAGTTTGTTTATATAAGCTATTTACTGAAGCCTTGGTGGCTATCGAACCTCTGTGGCTGCTGAACCTCTGTTTCCATTGATCCCTCCGTTGGTACGCCTACTGAGTCTTTCTGGCTACCGATCCTCGTAAGCTAGGTCTACCGAGCCTTCCGTAGTCTACCAATCAAGCCTCGGTGGCTACCGAATATCTGAGACTAGGCCTACAGTCTCTTCCTAGGTTAGATTAACGAGCTATCAAGCCCTCGAAGCTTGGCATACCGACCCCTACCTAGCTAGGCCTACCGAGTGTCCATATCTCCATGACAATATTTACTGATCATCTACGGCTACCACAACGGGTCGTGACGTGTTGACCCGAAACAGATTACAGAGTCTACAGAACAGCAAATCTATCCCATTGCAAATTCTAAAAACAAAAATAATTAAATACATTTATACATATCATATATCTAACCCCATCGAGAAGAATCGACTCTGTACAAGCATAAAGACACGCGCGAAAGTTGTATTATTATCCCCAATTTTCATGCATATTGTAAAGATTTTTTTTGCGCTATGCGTCAGAGGACAACAAGAAATTAATTTGAGAAAGTAGACCATGAACTTTGGAGTTGGATCGTGTGTCAGTAACTCTCTTAGCTACCTGCACGCGAGGTAGACTCAGACACTACACTCTTAAGATATCAAATACGTCCTCCAGGATTCAAGCCTCACAATACGAGTTCTTTGATAAAAGCTGAGCAGCAACTGGTATTGTTATAGTGACAATGATAAGAATTCTAGTATCAATGAGTAATATAATATCAATTAACAGTATTCGTTTTAAAGCAACGTTATAAAGCTAGTGAACAATATCACAGAACCAATGTACAAAGTTCTAGATATTTTGAATAATATTATAGAGCCCCTGTACATAGGTATAGATATATTGAATATTATTATAGAACCAATGGAAAAGGTTATAGATATATAAAATAATATTATAGCAGCAACGGACAATATTATAGTAACAGTGAGCAATATTAAAGTGACCGTGAACAATATTAAGGTGAGAATAAACAATATTAGTGACGATAAACATCACAGTGAAAATGATAAATAGTATAGAGACAATGAGCAATATTTTAGTAACAATGAATACTATTGGGGGTAATAATTACATTAATGGCAATGAATAATATCATAATGACCATAAACAATACTACATTGACAGTGAATAATATTATAGTGACCATGAACGATATCACAGTGATAGTGAATAATATCATAGAGACCATCAACAACAGTACAGTGACAAATGATAAATATTAGTGGTAATAATCAACATTATCGTGACAATGAATATCGTGACAATAAACAAGGAACACAAATGCGAATTTGTGTTCCTCACGTGTGCCCCAAAGAATGAGGTGATTTGATAAAATGCTGTGCCCAAGATTACCAACCGAGTGCCGGCGGGGGGGGGGGGGGGGGAAGGGGGTTCAAATAGCTCAGGCTATCACCTCCTTTTGTCCGGTCGTGTTGGTCGAGTGGTTAAGGCATCGTGTACGCCAGCAGAGTGCTCCTGGCAGTATGGGTTCATGGGTTCGAGTCACTTCTGGGGTGTGAGTTTTCAGTTGCATATAGTCCTGGGGACCATTCAGGCTTGTTCGCATATATATATATATATATATATATATATATATATATATATATATATATATATATATATATATATATATATATATATATATATATATATATATTGCTCGCCTCACAGCGGTAGCAGCCTACATGCAGGGGATTTCCTGTTAGCAACCCCAAGGTTGGCAACTGGCACGCGTCTCACACCACACGCCCTCCAAATTGTTGTGGCCCTCCGCCTTGCTGCCCCAATCCACACCAGATATAGGTGTATTTGCAGCGAGGTGATGGCCGACAGGTACGGCTACCATAGCCTACTCTGCCAAAGCACAGGAGGATGGCACTCGAGGCACAGTGAAGTTAAAGATATCATCAAGAGGAGCCTCACCACAGCTGGATGCCCAGCTGAAAGAGAGCCCCATTACCTAACGTCCCGTAACTCTGATGCTCTTATTGGTCGCCCGGATGGTATCACAGTGAACCCCTGGAAGAACGGCAAGCATTTGGTATGGGACTACACGTGCGTATTAACTTTGGCTAACACCTACATTGACCTCAGTGTTGCACAACCAGGTGGCGCTGACACCCACAGGAAGCAGCCAAATCCCGTAAGTACAGAAAACTGGATCACCACTGCAATTTTGTCCCCATTACTTCTGAGACACTCGGCGCCTGGGGTAAAAGTGCCAACAGTTTTTTTAAGGAACTAGGTTCTAAGCTCATTGAAACAACAAGGGACCCTAGAGCAGCCAGCTTTCTTTTCCAGCGCCTCAGCGTGGCGATACAGAGGGAAAATGCGCACTGCATTCAGGGTTCCTGCCCGCCATCTGAGGAGCTGGAGGAACTCGACAACCTATGATAACCATCTTTGCACCCTATATGTAACTCCTTTTTTGTAACAAAGTTCAAATAAAACAAATATATATGTGTACATACAAAAGAATGGGGGTGGTAGGAGAAGATAATATTAGTGTTCAGTGAGAAACCACAAGGTCTCCTCTGAATACTTTTTGTTTTCTTATCCGAGGCTGTGGGTCCCCACATTGGCACCAGAGGTGGTACCCTAACAAACTTTAATATATATATATATATATATATATATATATATATATATATATATATATATATATATATATATATATATATATATATATATATATTTATATATATATATATATATATATATATATATATATATATATACATATATATATATACATATATATACATATATATATATATATATATATATATGAAGATGTATATATATATATACATATATATATACATATATGTATATATATATACATGTATATATATATATATATATATATATATATATATATATATATATATATATACATATATATACATATATATATATATATATATATATATATATATATATATATATATGAAGATGTATAATACATCTTCAGACTTCAGATATATATATATATATATATATATATATATATATATATATATATATATATATATATATATATTAGTATATTTTGGTAGCAGTCTTTCCTGTAGACATATATTATTAAATATGACCGAAAAAGTAAGATTAATAATTCTAACACGAATTTTCTCAATCTTTCGTACATTTCTTTTCACTGTTGGAGGTAAATCAAAAATCAATTCTCCAAAATAAAAATGAATTTTGGAGAATTGATTTTTGATTTACCTCCAACAGTGAAAAGAAATGTACGAAAGATTGAGAAAATTCGTGTTAGAATTATTAATCTTACTTTTTCGGTCATATTTAATAATATATATATATATATATATATATATATATATATATATATATATATATATATATATATATATATATATATATATATATATATATATATATATATATATATATATATATATATATATATATATATATATATATATATATATATATATATATATATAACACCTACATTGACCTCAGTGTTGCACAACCAGGTGGCGCTGACACCCACAGGAAGCAGCCAAATCCCGTAAGTACAGAAAACTGGATCACCACTGCAATTTTGTCCCCATTACTTTTGAGACACTCGGCGCCTGGGGTAAAAGTGCCAACAGTTTTTTTAAGGAACTAGGTTCTAAGCTCATTGAAACAACTAGGGACCCTAGAGCAGCCAGCTTTCTTTTCCAGCGCCTCAGCGTGGCGATACAGAGGGAAAATGCGCACTGCATTCAGGGTTCCTGCCCGCCATCTTCACCTTCTACAAATAGAAGGTGAAGACCTTCTGAAGATGTATTTATTATACGAAAGTACTTAAGGAAATTTCCTGTTTCATTTTTCCTCCGTGGTCTGACATTGTCATATATATATATATATATATATATATATATATATATATATATATGTATATATCTTTCTGCGCTCGTTTTAGCATCTTGAATCATATCTACAAATTTCTTAGACATTGACTGCTTGTAGAATCTTGAGTCGCTCCACCGCTAAGCCCTGAACGCTCACTGTAGCTGAAACTGCATTACAATCCCGGGAAGTAATCCGGATCCTCGTTCTTGTAACTAGTGACTTGCTTAGCCGGTCAGCCACAAAGTGTAGTTTGTAAAACGATTTCTCATATGCGCTGGCGACTCCTCTGATTCTTAGAAACAGGTCACGTTAAACCTCCTTCACATTACAAATTACACTCTTACAAATTCCGTAGACAGGTTGGGAGGTAGTTGAATCTGGCAAGATCGTCCCATAGAGTTTCATAGCGATGCCAGTGTTTATTATGATGGTATAAAAAGCTATGATTTGTTCAGATCTGAAACCTATATATATGGGCAGCACAAAACGTCCACCGGAATGTGCGACACAGTGGTTCCCAGGATCAGGTTGGGTTACCGTTACCTGTGGCAGGTGGCTACAGGTGACAGATCTCCCAATCCTGAGCACTCCAGGTGCAAACTCTGTGAGCAGGAACTGGGGCATGATCTCGCACACTACATCACCGAATAACCAGTTATTAGACCATTCAGACCAGTTGTCATGAGGTACCTGGAGCTTTTCAATTACTTCATTCACACTCGTGTTATTGAAGATATTCTCATATTGCACCCAAAATTTGCCAGTGCAGGCTACTAAACATATGGCCTTGAATGACTAACCATCCTACGAGATGGCGACTTTTAGTATCACTGCTACCTTATTCAATATTGTGCTCATGATATCTTCATTATGTACCCAGAGTCTGCCTGAGCAAACTACTTTTCCCATGCCTCTGAATGACTAACTATCCTGTGTGATGCGAATTTTTTAGCACCAAGTAGCTAGCTTTTGACACACTCTTCTCCCCTTCATATAGTCTAGGGCAGCTGCATAAATTCAGATGTACCTAAATGTGTTAATAAGAACAAAAATATTATCTTTTCAGTTTGTCTCTGGTATACCAAATGGCTAAGACTGCTTATTGCACTTTAAATTTATGCATTCACCGCTAATCATCGTAAACCATGTAGTGAACTGCTCTGTATACCCTATATCATCATGGTTCACTGTAACTCATGGTCATACACACGTACCGTGTCTGGTAGCTTACAGCAACACGTGAATATAGTACCTCAATCACTGTCGTTGGCGAAGGGCTTAATCTTCAAGTGTACTTCAAGATTACCACACGCTCTCTGTGAATGGTTATCTTGAGGTTATCTTGAGATGATTTCGGGGCTTTTTAGTGTCCCCGCGGCCCGGTCCTCGACCAGGCCTCCACCCCCAGGAAGCAGCCTGTGACTGCTGACTAACACCCATTTTACTGCTAGGTAACAGGGGCATAGGGTGATAGAAACTTTGCTTATTGTTTCTCGCCGGCGCCTGAGATCGAACCCAGGACCACAGGATCACAAGTCCAGTGTGTTGTCCGCTTGGCCGACCGGCTCCCATGACCTATATGTCGAGTACGTCACAGTACTCGACCAGCGTTTCAACACTGCATATCCCACGAAAAACTGCCAGTAGCGAAGTGAAGAATACCATGGGCCAGATTCACGAAGCAGTTACGTAAGCACTTACGAACGTGTACATCTTTCCTCAATCTTTGACGGCTTTGGTTGCATTTATTAAACAGTTTACAAGCATGAAAACGTCCCAATGAGCTGTTGGTATTGCTATAAACAGCCTCCTGGTGCGTCGGAGCTCGTTAACTGCTTAATAATTGTAAACAAAGCCGCCAAAGATTGAGAAAAGATGTACAGGTTCGTAATTGCTTGCGTACCTGCTTCGTATATCTGGCCCCATATCTCTACCCTACCATGGCGTGTTGACCACCAGCTCTCTCTACAGGGAGGCTGCGTCCTACCCGGCCTTCTTCCTCTGGACAGATGTTACCAAGGGATAGTATCGGTGTTAGGTTTATGAGGTGTTGTTATATGTCACAGACACTCTCACGGCGGCCTCGTGTGGCTATTCCGTCCAGATCCCTAAAGACCGGTAAATATAGTGCCTGCAAGCCTTATATATACCTTTTGGTGATGACGTAATCGCTGCTTTTGAGACGTCGAAATGGTCGTTTTCTGTTTGGCCACTACTCCCCTCCCCCCCATCACCTCAGGTGTTTGGCTCTCTACTGGCTGCTAAAACTAATTTTACAGTTACGGTATTGTTATCCCCATAGTTCCTGTGCCGATATGTGTGTCTGAACGGTGTTTTGGGCCTGCGAGCTCCACCACAGATGCTGCATCTCGCCCATTATTCTCATCTCCAGAGCTGTATTTCTCCTCGCAGTCATTTTCTCCGTTAAGGTATTGCGATTACAGTTAGTGTGAGAGCCATTGCAGCTATTTATGTATGGTGATCACAGCAAGGAATCCATATAGGTGATAAAGGCACTTGGGATGAGTTGATATGTTGGCAAAAATATAAAAATGATTTTCCAGAATGATTTTAAGTGGATGAAGAGTTTATAGAGAAGAATATGGGGGATTACAGTTTATTTAGCATGGAGGAAGATCACTGGCTATCATTGTGTTGTTTTAAGGATGATTTGTATAGTGTGGATGCCTGGGGGTACTACAGCCACTAATGACCCGCTCTTAGGTAGGGATATATGGTGTGGATGCGTGGGGGAATTGGGTAGAGATTGGTTATTATTTATGCACACTAAGGATGGAATACAATGTCAGACGCGTGTGGTCACATTATTCGTAAATCGTAACGTGGTAAAGGGGAAGCAATTACACCAATCATTACGTTGATTAACACATTATTAAGCATCGCAATAGATATTCTCTTACAGGTAAAAGGCATGAATTATCGATTATATTTCTAACTTGTTAATACTACATATTATAAAACGTCATTGTTAATATATCATCCGTTGTAAATAATTTTCTAATAAATTCCTTAAAATCTACCTGTAAAGTAAGAACAGAACAAAACTCCTGGATTACGGCTGAACGCTGACTTTTCTGGGCAAATATTTTCCTAAAACTTTTACGTTGATTATTCGCGCTTTTTTGGGAAAGCACATTGAGGCCCCGTGTCGGAAAATCCGACACCATTTAATAATATCATACAGACAGATAATAATTGCTGCTGTATTACCAACAAGTTACCCATAGAAAACGTAACTTGTAGTGGAATTACCGTCTATAGAAAACGGGATATCATCACCACATACTATTATAAATTCACCAGCTATTCTGCTGGGAATTATTCTTAAATACATTAGTCTTTGGACTTTACCATCATAAAACATCTCATATAAATTAACTTAATTATCAATATTAAAGTAGAGTAAATGTGACCCTTCTATCACTTACTGTCATCTGGACAATGTAAGCCATGCGTCAGGAGTGAGGAAGGAGGGGCAGCCATTGTTTATACTAGACCAGAGGCTCACGGGAGCAAATTCGGCTCCTGTTAATTTTACTTGGACGTAGTGTTATGGAAACCAAAGGTGTACCATCTTCAACACGCTGTCAACAAATTCAAGTTAAGTGATCTTCCAAAACCCATTTATCTTTCATTTATGGCCATTAATGTCAGTGGATATCGCCTCAAACTAAAGGTAATTAAGCCAGGTCTTCATTGTTCCATGTACAGTGTTTTCTCTGATATAGCTTGTCATATATTAGGAATCTGGCTTTACAGCTAGCGCCCTTTTGACAGGTCAAGACGAGGAAGCATGCTTTGTGCATCACTTACCAGGGTGATGGAAGCTACCTCAAAGAGGGAAAATGTGGTGTCTACATTCTGGTTATACCTGGTGGACTAAGGCCTGCTGTACAATAAGATAAGGAACCTCTTCAATGTGTAGTTAATACTGTAGTTTGATTGGCTGCATATATATAAATTAAATTAATATAAACCCCCCCGTAATGTGTAGAGGATCGATTTGTGAGATTATGAGATTATTGCAGAAATACAGTCCACTTATCATTATACAAATTGCTATCGAAGTATATAAATTAACGTAAATATAAATTCATATAAATTAAATAAATATAAATCTCACAGGTTGGTTCCCACATTATTTGGACCTTCGGAACTGGATTATTTGGTCCTTTGAACCCACATTTGGTCATCTTAGTACCGGATGAACCAGTTAACCAGTGGATTCATTAAATAACTAGTGCAGTGTGATTTATACAAAGCCAGCAGTCAAAGACGGCGGCGTTGGCTCGTGCGAGCTCACGAGCCCCCACAACCCAGTTAAGCCTTAGTCAGCGGTTTCATGCACACCCACAGATATTTGGTGGCGTGTTATTCTGTGAAATGACAGCGCTAATATAGAAACCAGCCAAATTACTGGCTGTGTCGCGAGATTGTTCACGGATTTCGTGGTGTTAAATTTCGCGAGAGATTATCCACGAATTTTGTGGACTTTATTTCGCGAGGTCACTAATAACATTTAATACTTCTTGATAATATTAGAAGTTTTATAGAGGCTAATTAAGAGGCTATTATCAATAATTGTGTATATTATTTCTCCAAAATAGAGAATTATTTAATATATATTGCACTAGTGTTCACAATATAATATTTACTAATTGCCAACCCACAACAGGGTAGGATATTTACCATTGACTAGTTGAACTATTATTGTTCATCCTAGTCCCATATTACCATAGTCAGTTGTACTATATTCAACAACCTAACACCATTAATGAATGGTCCAGACCCTATTTTGGGTGTAATTTTTATCAACTCGAGTTGAGTTGTATATATAATAATTTACTTATGATCATTACACCTTTGAGTGATTAATTAGTGTCTCTACCATCCTAGGGTGAAATAGAAGAGCTAACCTAAAGGTACTTCCAGTGACACTGGTTTATCACTCAAATCATTAGTGTGTATGATTGTATATATATAATGTGTATTAATTTTAAGTGCTAACCTCTAGTAGAGGTAGGATTATTGCCTAGTGAGTGCAGAAATTTACCCTAGGCTACCATCAGTACTTCCTCACAATTTATGAGCCAGTGGTGCCCAATTAACAAGTCACCATGACTAATCCACAGAAAGCAAAGCGTGCTTTAATAGCAAGCAAACGTCAACTAACAAGAGATCTCGACCAATATGAACAGTTGTTATATGAGCCTGTAATTAATTATCGTCGGTTGAAAATACCACTGTTACAGATTCAAACCCAATTGCATATATTGAAAGCAAATAGGAAATCTTACCAAAATCAAGTCCACGACGACGTAGTAGTTGAAGATGTGGAACCATTCCTGTCTGACCTAGCACAATATGAAGAAGAAACTCAAGGCAGGTTGGAACATTTACACAGGATAATTGAATCAGAACAAATAGCAAGTACATCAAATAAAGTAGATAATGTGATGGATGATCTGGATCTTTTTGAGAATAAATGTCCAGCCAGATTAGATCCTTTAATCAACAAGGATAAAGCTTCACCCAGTAAAGCTTCACCCACTACAGCTTCACCTAATATTATACCACCAGAAATTAAGCAGTTCTCAGACAATTTATCCACACTCTCTGTGGATTCTGAAAACCCAATACTTGAGGCTACTAAGTTAACATGCCTCCAAGCTAGAGGTGAAGCTGAACCAGTAGTAGAAAATGTAAATGAAAATAGCGACAGCACTAATTTCCCAGTCCAGCCTCCTAGGAATAATGCTGGCAATGAGAAAACTGTCATACATCTAGTACTACAATTGCTGGATTTACCTCAACCTGATCAGACTGCTGACTCATTACAATCCTTCAGCATGGAGTTTGAGTCACTACTAAGAACATTCAGTCTTAAGGTTGATATAACTACTAGTGAATGGATGACCAAGTAGTCCTTCAATGAAAATTGTCCAGCGATATACTAGATGAATTATATTCATATCAACATAACACCATCCTGACAGTACAGGACATCATTGAAGGTTTACATTCCATCATAAACAAACGACGAGCAAATGAGGAAGTTAAAGCCTCATGCAAGCCTTCAGTAATAGATAATAGTCAATTAAAGGGTAAAACAACTACCCCAAATAAACATCAACCAATTACTCAAACATCAAGTTGCAGAAAATCTGACTATGAAGCAGCATCCTCCAAGCCTACTGTTACTAGTTCACCCAAACCGGTAACTTCCAAACGTGCAGTAGGCTGGGGGACATGTATGTTCTGCAAAAAGAAACATTCAACATACCGTTGTGCTAATTATCCAACCAGAGACACTCGTATTAAGCGACTCCAGGAATTAGGGAGATGTTCAAGGTGTCTCAAGTCACACAACATAGACTATTGTGATACCCAATTCAACACCTGTAACAGGTGTAGAAGAGGTAGGCACCATGCAGCACTGTGTAAATATACGAAATTAACGTATTCAAGACCCAAGGTGGAAGATAGCATTCCCACCACAGTACAGTACTGCAAGGTGCAACAAACAAAGAGTGTCCAATCGGCAAAGTCTAAAGGTAATACGACTTTGCCTGCTGCCCAAATTACCATCCTGAATAAGAGGGCCAAGGTCCATACCCGTGGGTTGTTTGACCAAGGATCCCAGAGAACATATGTCACTAAAAAGTTGGCAGATGAACTACAATTAAGGCCTGTAGCCCAGATGTCATTCAATATCTCAGGGTTTGTAACAGATGCAGGACCTCAAGTCTACCAGGTGGTACAACCATCAGTACGTTTAGGCAGGTACGTATGTCGAGTACAAGCCATTGTGGTGGACAAAATACCAGTAGACCTACAAGTTCAAGGTCTGAGAGCAACAGCCAAATTCCTGAGAAATAGAGGAATAAAATTGGCAGATAATATTAAGTCTGATCACCTCACCGACTTCGGTCTCCTTGTAGGGACTGACTATTGTCATCGATTCATCGGTAGCCCTACTAAATATCAGGGCATAACCATGTTAAACTCTGCAGGAGGTAAATTACTCTCAGGCCCAGTATCAAGCCTGAGGAGACCTATGCCTGCAGATAAACAATACCAATAGAAATCTAAATTTGTCAGCTGATTATATTTCTCCAGTAGCATTATACTAAGGAGATTACAGCTGACTATACCAACAGAGGTTGATGTTAGTATCATCATTTAAAGCTGAAGATGAGTTCATGAGGCCTCAGTGGCAAATCAGTGAACAGTAGCCTAAAACAGCTACAAGTCACTGCGACCAATTTCACTGAACCCACTGCAGTCTCAGAACCATACTTTACTTTAATGGTAAGCTATTCAATCTTCTGAATCAATTAACTAAATTAAACCCCTATAAATCTGATGACTGATTTGATACATTTATTATTTAATCAAGATGTGTTTCATGGGCCTCAGTGTTTATATATCAGTGACCAGTTACCTGAACAAACTTCAAGTTATATCTAATGTCACTGATCTCACTGCAGTCCCTGAATCATACTTGACTGTAGTACTTGATCACATTCAGTCTCCTGGGTTAAATAATATGTATTTAGGCTTGAATATTAGCCTTTCAAGAGTTGACAGGGAAATGAAATCGCATTAGACTTCTAGCCCCCTGCAACTCTAGTACGGGACATCCGTCCTGTACGAACAGACGCACAAATGTGTGATTACTAACTGCTAACATCAAATTAATGTAATAATTCGAAGGAGGAGTATCGGTGTTCGTCTGTTCTAAATAGGACTTCGACCCGTGAGCAACCCCTGGGGAATTATGTCGGAAAATCCGACACCATTTAATAATATCATACAGACAGATAATAATTGCTGCTGTATTACCAACAAGTTACCCATAGAAAACGTAACTTGTAGTGGAATTACCATCTATAGAAAACGGGGTATCATCACCACATACTATTATAAATTCACCAGCTATTCTGCTGGGAATTATTCTTAAATACATTAGTCTTTGGACTTTACCATCATAAAACATCTCATATAAATTAACTTAATTATCAATATTAAAGTAGAGTAAATATGACCCTTCTATCACTTACTGTCATCTGGACAATGTAAGCCAGGCATCAGGAGTGAGGAAGGAGGGGCAGCCATTGTTTATACTAGACCAGAGGCTCACGGGAGCAAATTCGGCTCCTGTTAATTTTACTTGGACGTAGTGTTATAGAAACCAAAGGTGTACCATCTTCAACACGCTGTCAACAAATTCAAGTTAAGTGTTCTTCCAAAACCCATTTATCTTTCATTTATGGCCATTAATGTCAGTGGATATAGGGTGATCCAGTTAGAGCACGAGGCAGCCTCAAACTAAAGGTAATTAAGCCAGGTCTTCATTGTTCCATGTACAGTGTTTTCTCTGATATAGCTTGTCATATATTAGGAATCTGGCTTTACAGCTAGCGCCCTTTTGACAGGTCAAGACGAGGAAGCATGCTTTGTGCATCACTTACCAGGGTGATGGAAGCTACCTCAAAGAGGAAAAATGTGGTGTCTACATTCTGGTTATACCTGGTGGACTAAGGCCTGCTGTACAATAAGATAAGGAACCTCTTCAATGTGTAGTTAATACTGTAGTTTGATTAGCTGCATATATATAAATTAAATTAATATAAACCCCCCCCTAATGTGTAGAGGATCGATTTGTGAGATTATGAGATTATTGCAGAAATACAGTCCACTTATCATTATACAAATTGCTATCGAAGTATATAAATTAACGTAAATATAAATTCATATAAATTAAATAAATATAAATCTCACAGGTCGGTTCCCACACCCCGGATGTCAGTAATAACACGAGGCTAAGTGTTAAAAAACCCTCCAACTGTCATCCCCATACAACAGATAGGAGGAGAGTTTTTAGCTGACTCTCGATGGTGCAGCTCGAAAAGGCAGCTTTGTCTGGCCTGGAACAGACAAAGTTTGTGTGTGTGTGTGTGTGTGTGTGTGTGTGTGTGTGTGTGTGTGTGTGTGTGTGTGTGTGTGTGTGTGTGTGTGTGTGTGTATGTGTGTGTGTGTGTGTGTGTGTGTGTGTGTGTGTGTGTACTCACCTAATTGTGCTTGCGGGGGTTGAGCTCTGGCTCTTTGGTCCCGCCTCTCAACCGTCAATCAACTGGTGTACAGATTCCTGAGCCTATTGGGCTCTATCATATCTACATTTGAAACTGTGAATGGAGTCAGCCTCCACCACATCACTTCCTAATGCATTCCATTTGCTAACTACTCTGACACTGAAAAAGTTCTTTCTAACGTCTCTGTGGCTCATTTGGGTACTCAGCTTCCACCTGTGTCCCCTTGTTCGCGTCCCACCAGTGTTGAAAAGTTCGTCCTTGTTTACCCGGTCGATTCCCCTGAGGATTTTGTAGGTTGTGATCATGTCCCCCCTTACTCTTCTGTCTTCCAGTGTCGTGAGGTGCATTTCCCGCAGCCTTTCCTCATAACTCATGCCTCTTAGTTCTGGGACTAGTCTAGTAGCATACCTTTGGACTTTTTCCAGCTTCGTCTTGTGCTTGACAAGGTGCGGGCTCCATGCTGGGGCCGCATACTCCAGGATTGGTCTTACATATGTGGTGTACAAGATTCTGAATGATTCCTTACACAGGTTCCTGAACGCCGTTCTGATGTTAGCCAGCCTCGCATATGCCGCAGACGTTATTCTCTTTATGTGGGCTTCAGGAGACAGGTTTGGTGTGATATAAACTCCTAGATCTTTCTCTCTGTCTGTTTCATTAAGTACTTCATCTCCTATTCTGTATCCTGTGCCTGGCCTCCTGTTTCCACTGCCTAGTTTCATTACTTTGCATTTACTCGGGTTGAACTTCAACAGCCATTTGTTGGACCATTCACTCAGTCTATCCAGGTCATCTTGTAGCCTCCTACTATCATCCTCTGTTTCAATCCTCCTCATAATTTTTGCATCGTCGGCAAACATTGAGAGGAACGAATCTATACCCTCTGGGAGATCATTTACATATACCAGAAACAGTATAGGTCCAAGGACTGACCCCTGCGGGACTCCACTTGTGACGTCTCGCCAATCTGAGACCTCACCCCTCACACAGACTCGTTGTCTCCTGTTGCTTAGGTATTCCTCTATCCACCGGAGTACCTTCCCTCTCACTCCAGCCTGCATCTCCAACTTTCGCACTAGCCTCTTGTGTGGCACTGTATCAAAGGCTTTCTGACAATCCAAAAATATGCAGTCTGCCCACCCTTCTCTTTCTTGCCTTATTTTTGTTGCCTGGTCGTAGAATTCAAGTAACCCTGTGAGGCAGGACCTGCCATCCCTGAACCCATGTTGATGCTGTGTTACAAAGTTCCTTCGCTCCAGATGCTCCACTAGTTTTTTTCGCACAATCTTCTCCATCAGCTTGCATGGTATGCAGGTTAGGGACACTGGCCTGTAGTTCAGTGCCTCCTGTCTATCCCCTTTCTTGTATATCGGGACTACGTTAGCTGCTTTCCAAGTATCTGGCAGTTCCCCTGTTGCCAGTGATTTGTTATACACTATGGAGAGTGGTAGGCTCAGTTCTCTTGCTCCTTCCTTTAGAACCCAAGGGGAGATTCCATCTGGGCCTATAGCCTTCGTCACGTCCAACTCTAGTAAACACTTCCTTACTTCCCCACTGGTAATCTCAAACTCTTCCAGTGGTTCCTGGTTAGCTATTCCCTCACTTACCTCTGGAATTTCTCCTTGTTCTAAGGTGAAGACCTCCTGGAATTTCTTATTCAATTCCTCACACACTTCCTTGTCATTTGTAGTGAATCTTCCGCCCCTATCCTTAATCTCATAACCTGTTCCTTTACTGTTGTTTTTCTCCTAATGTGGCTATGCAACAATTTAGGCTGAGTCTTTGCCTTGCTTGCGATGTCATTTTCGTATTGTCTTTCTGCCTCTCTTCTCATCCTGACATATTCATTCCTGGCATTCTGGTATCTTTCTCTGCTCTCCAGTGTCCTGTTATTCCTATAGTTTCTCCATGCCCTTTTACTTTGCTGCTTAGCTAGCCTACATCTTTGATTAAACCATGGGTTTCTCATCTTCATTTCTCTGTTTTCCTTTTGGACTGGGACAAACTTGTTTGCTGCGTCCTTGCACTTCTGCGTGATGTAATCCATCATATCTTGGGCCGTCTTTCCCCTGAGCTCTGTTTCCCATGCTATATCTGTTAGGAATTTTCTTATCCCCTCATAGTTTCCCTTTCGGTATGCTAACCTTTTGGTTTCGGTATCCCTCCTCGAGTTCAATAACCCTTCTTCAATCAAGTACTCAAACACCAGTACACTGTGGTCGCTCATTCCTACTGGGTCCTCAAAACCGATTTCTCTTATGTCGGAGTCGTTCAGAGTGAAGACTAGGTCGAGTCTCGCTGGTTCGTCATTGCCTCTCATCCTTGTGGGTTCTCCGACATGCTGCGTTAAAAAGTTGCTTGTCACCACCTCCAATAGTTTGGCTCTCCACGTATCCTCGCCTCCATGCGGTTCCTTGTTCTCCCAGTCAATCTTTCCGTGATTGAAGTCGCCCATGATGAGCAGGTGGGATCTATTTCTACAGGCAGCAGAGGCTGCCCTCTCAATTATAGTGTTAACTGCCTTGTTGTTGTTTTCATACTCTTGACTGGGTCTCCTGTCATTTGGTGGAGGGTTGTATATTACTGCTACTACTATTCTTGGTCCTCCCATTGTTATGGTGCCTGCTATGTAGTCTCTGAACTCCTCACAGCCCGGGATGGCCATCTCCTTAAAACTCCATTCCCTTCTCATGAGTAGGGCCACTCCGCCTCCTCCTCTACCTTCCCTCTCTTTCCTTATTACTGTATACTCCTGGGGAAACACGGCATTCGTTATGATTCCAGAGAGTTTTGTTTCAGTGAGTCCGATTACATCTGGGTTAACTTCTTGTGCTCTTTCCCTTAGTTCACTTGTCTTGCTTGTGATCCCATCTATGTTCGAGTACATCACCCTGAAACTGACTCTCTTCTGCTTCTTTTCTGGGGGGGACCTTTGGGATCTGGGGTGAGTGGGAGCTGGGGGGACCTGGCACGGGGGGATTGGTGGAGGAGGGAGGGCTT